>NC_141163.1:26786101-26960601 GCF_053477565.2 Lygodium microphyllum | reverse complement strand
CATGTGTTTGGGTGGACCAGATAAGTTGGGTAACTTTTCAACACTAGATAGAGCTGATTAAATCTTGGCCCTCTAAATACTGGTAGGATCAGTTACTAGGTTTAACATCGTTTTAGGGGGCTGGAGTTGAGATTTTACCTTATAGGTAGGGGGATCAAGTTACAGTCTCCCTCGTCTCTCACTCTCTTTGAACCAAGTGCGGTGTTAACATCACTCTTGCCTTTGATTGATTACAAATTGGTCTTTCTTAGATGGGCATTAGATTGCTGTTAGGGGTGACTTGTCAACATTTCCCCTGTGAAGTAGAACTAAGTTTCCCATGTTCAACTAAGTCCAAGGTTTCCCATGGGGAGATGGGATGGTGATGTGCATGGATATGAATTTCACTCGACTACTAGAGGACTCTTCCAAGTCTATTGGAGGAGGCACCTCACAAAGGCCCCCTACCTTGCAATTTGTAACATGGTATCAAAGTGATGCTACTGAGAGAGGTTGGTTTTGAAGCTCAAGTGAAGGAGAAGAAGAAAGAATTTGAGCAAGTAACTAACAAGTAAGAAGCTCTCCTATTATTCCAGACACTCTTTCTTAGTACCTTTGAAGGCACCAAAGCAAGGCAAAGCAAAAATCTCAAATTGCTTTTTGGCCATTTGATGTCGTTTTAGACCTGCAAGGTTGTAGATAGTAGTTTTAGGGTATATTGTGATTTTGTTTGTGTCAATCGAAAGTAGATGCATAGATTGTAGATTTCAAATTTGTAAGTTCTATTGTGTTTACCTAGAAGCAAGCATGATTTTTATCTGCTAATAAGTTATAGATGTATGCCAAATATGTATAAATCATGCCCCATATCCTTCATCTCAAATATTCACTTGAGATAAGTCTTCAAACCATCCAACTCATCGTGAGCACTCCCAACAAATCAATATTTTATCAACATATATTAACAAGATAATGAGGCTATCATCAAGGCCTTCTTTTGAAAATATAGGATCCATATCATTGTGAAAATAACCCTATGAATATATGAGTGTGTCAAACTTATGATACCATTCCCTAGGTCCTACTTAAGTTCATAAAGACTTTTTCTCAACTTATGCATTAGATGTTACTTGCCCTTTGCCATAAATCCCTTAGGCTACTACATATAGATGTCCTCATGCAAGTTACCATGTAAGAAATCCATCTTAACATCGATTTGGTATAAGTCAAGATTCATTTGTGCAACCAAGGACAAAACCAAGTAAAGGGTAGTCATCTTGACCATGGGGGATATCTCATCAAAATCAACTCTATTTTTCTATTTAAAACCCTTAGCAACCAAACAATCCTTATATGCAAGCCTAGGGAAACTAAGGGTCCCCTTCAACTTATACATGTGCTTGCATGGCAATGCACATTTTCAATTGGGAAATAGAACTAAATCCCACATATGATTCTCTACAATGGATTAAATACATGGCCAAGCTTAGTACATTCTACTATTGTCTCAAAGACAAAGTAAAAGTGGGTAATCTCACTACAACAATAGCAACAATAAAGAACTCAAAGTTGTAGTAACCCCCAATTCCAAAGAGTGACTATCACCTCTACACATAGCCTTCTCGTAAGTAAGGGGCTTACCAAAATCTATCACCATGACATATTTGCTGAAATATTTGTATTAGTGGTGCTTTCATTGTATGGAATACTATTGAGTAGTTAGTGTGAAAAAGACTACTTAATATATTGTTGTGCATTTGTTGTGGGAAATATTGCACAATACTTGCTTGCTATTTTGTATCAATTTTGTGATAATAGTAGAGAATCGTGGAAACCTTATCATTGAGAAGCTGGACAAGAACAATTACCCATCATGGAAGTTTTATGTGACAAACTTACTTATTGGAAAAGGTCTCTGTGAGTTTGTTTCACATGAAAAAAGAAGCTTGAGTTAAGTAATCCTACAAATGCAGAAGAATTGAAGAGGCAATGTATTGGCTATGAAATGCAAAAGACAAAGAAGTGATGTATTGGGGTTATCTATAGTCATTGATAATACTCTACTGGGATTTAGCAGAAATGCACAAACTTCACATATAACTTGGACAATACATAATGATGTATGATGTATTTATTCAAGTGTATCTATTCATATGACTAGCCATGTTGAATGGTTTGGAGATGTACAACATTTAAAAAATATGGGTTATGTGCAAACAAGTGATGATTCATGCCACCCAATTTCACATATTTGAAAAGTTTCATTTTCCTTGCATGATGATCAAGGACAAAGAGTCTATTAGATGTATTACATATTCCATCCATCATAAATAATTTAGTGCCTATTGTGGTAAATGGTAGAGCAAGGGTTGCAAGTTTGATTTAATGCAAAAGGTTATTTTATGGAAGGCATTAATGATAAGTGTAGGTTGGGTCACAAAAGGAAGTAGACTTGGCGACATGTTTACTTTACATGCTAGAATTCTTGCTATGAATGCTATTATATATGCTAATTTATGCAAAGGAGTGGTTGCAAATGTTAAAATATGGCATAAACATATTGGACATGCAAATGTACAAAGGCTGAAATTAATGCAATCCAAAGGGTTTGTTATAGAGTTGTCTACTTTTAGAGTTGTAAAATTTTATAACTTATGTGAAGCATGTTAGTTTGGTAAGTAGGCAATACAACCTTTTTGCATGATAGAGATGTGGGCCAAAATATACTTGATGTTGTGCATAGAGATGTTTAGGGTCCTATACAAAACATATGTCTTGGTGGTAGTGAAGGGAGTGAGCCCTAAAGTGGAAGCACGGAGTAGAAGCAAGAGCTAGGGTGGAAGGATCAAGAGCAAGAGAGAGACACATACACAGTATGTGGGAACTCCAACAGTCACAATGTGTGACTAGCATTTTCTTTATTTAAATATCACTAAAAGAACAAAGAATGAAGTGATAGTGATGGATCCTTTGCCACATGCAATGTACAAGTGTGCATGTAACTAATACACGGTGTAAGTATTGTCAGTGCAACTAATATATGAGTAACTAGGCATAGGTGCCTTTACCCCCAATAACCTCCCACTTAAAGGCACATGTGCCCCTAGTAAGGAGAGAAAAAGAAAAAGTAAAAATGTACAAATGTACATACATACAATAGGATGAGAAAAGACATCATCTCTTCTAACACCCATCGACTTCCTAACGAAAGAAAAATGCTCTGGTTCAGAGACTTATAGTGAGCAGATGTATAGGATCTTGGTCAATTGAGATCTTGACAAGCTCAATGGACTGTCCTCAGTGACCTCTCTAATAAAGTGATAACACACTTCAATGTGCTTCCTCTTCACATGGAAGACTGGTGGATTCTTGGCAAACTAAATAGCATTCATAGAATCCAAATGCAATGTAGGGACCTCATTAGTAATGCCAAGGTTTGCTATCAGACGGCCTAACCAGAGAGCCTCCTTACAATACACTATCATTGTGTGCACAGTGAGGAGAGTGGACAACATCATGATGCTTTTTACTTTCAATTAGTGTCTTGTCAGTGTCAGTCCATTACACAAGATTGTCTTTATGAATCCAAGCTTCCATCTTGGAACCTAATTCACTTGTGTAACAGTTGGTCTCTCTTTGTTTATGTCAACATGGCTCTACTGGATCAAGATGAAAATAAGGGGTACTAACCAAGTAATGAGATATCCACAAACTCAATGCAAAGAACTATCGAATGTAGATGATTACTCACATAAATAGTGCAATAAACTATAATTACATCATGCTAAAAATAAAGTACAGTAGTAAGAAATCAATGCTAAGGGAGGAGGGGCAATCACAAAGACAAGACAAACTGCAACTGCGAAAGGAATAGCTCCAACTAGCAGTGAGTGAATATGCAATTGGCACTTGAGAACTATCAAATGATTAGTGTGTCAAACTAAGATACATCCCAAAGGCATAACCATCATGCATAGAGTAGGTCTCATGGGTAATAGAAGAGACCAATCAAAGGCACAATGGACTAAGCAATGTAATGGAAGCTCAATATATAGCCGACCAAGACACATATATCACTGATAACATCATGACAAAGATAGGTGTTGGCCCAAAAAGCAATGTTAGATCAGTCAATTGAGCATCAATTGCATACATAAAGCATGATGAGAGCATCTACATGGCACCAAGTCCTATGATCTTACTATAAGAACCTCAAGCTCAATTGCATATCCAAATGCTCAATTAGCATCCAAGTGTTAGGAAGCAACTCCCACTAGAACAAGATTCAAAGGAAACAAAGCTCAAAACGTCATGTGAAAAGCATCCTTACATCCAAGATCCAAGTAGCATATATCTGATAGCATAAAAGTTAATATGTAGTCTTCAAGCCCGTAATAGCGATGGAAGCATAAAACCAAGGTGCCAAAGCATCTAATGTGGCTCAAAATAGAGCCTCAAGTGTCACCATAGACATGTCCAAGCCCATACATCAATGCCAAGTATGTATTTTAGCATTTGTATGATCCGAGAAGCATATAAGCCTTCAATGCATAAAGCTTTCAAGTAAAATACTTGTTGTCCAATTGTATATTCAATAAATAAGCATGCTTCACACTGAGCAAAGAAAGCTAAAACTTGTCCACCAGGAAGCATCTTAGGCATTAATGCATAGGTGTATGAGCACCAATGAAGCTCAAATAGTAAAGTAATGGTTACCCATGTTTGTATTGCAATAAATTGTCCTGAATGTATAGAAAATGACTTAGGTATACACTTGCAAAGAAAGATCCAATGGGTCCCAAACAACCGGAGAGGAGCTACAAGAGGTGCAAATGTTTGCTAGAGTGGTAGGGACAGGAGCTAAAAATCAAGTGCAATCCATGTTGATGATTTTTTTGGTCCCATTGCTAATTAAAATTGGGCACTTAGCAAGGCTTGGGAAAGGGTTTGGGGGGTCTAGAACAAGCCTTAAGTAGAGAAAGAAACTGGGGAAGAAGTGGGAGTAAGATTCATACCTCATGAAGAAAAAGAGGACTCTAATGAACTACCATGGAACCTTCAGGTTGAAGCTTTTCTTGGCCTAAAGTAAATTGAAGGAAAAGAGCCCCTCAATGCCAATGCAGTGGCTCTGATACTAGTTGAAGGAAGTGAGCCCTAAAGTGGAAGCACAGAGCAAAATCAAGATTTATGGTGGAAGGAGCAAGAGCAAGAGAGAGAAAGATACAAGATGTGGGAACTCTAATAGTCACAATGTATGACCGGCCTTTCCTTTATTCAAATGTCACTGAAAGAATAAAGAACAAAATGACAATGATAGGCACTCACCAGCTACAATTTACAAATATGTAGGTAACTAATACATAGTGCATGTACTATCCATGTAACTAATATATGAGCGGCTAGGCATAGGCACCTTTACCCCCAATAGGCAAAAAATATTTTGTCACATTTATTGATCATTTTTCAAGAAAGTTATGGGTGTATTTCATGAAGAAAAAGAGTGATGTGTTGAGCACTTCAAAGCATTCAAGGCAACTATTGAAATAGAAACAAGCTTGAAAGTTAAGTGTTTAAGGTTATATGGAGGGGAAGAGTACCTCTCTAATGAGTTTAGTAAGTCCTTGAGGTCTCATGGGATAAAGAGATAGTTTACTTGTAGGTATATTGCATAACAAAATGGGATTGTAGAAAGGAAAAATAGACATATTGTAGAGGTTGCACAATAATTGATGGCTAAAAATGTTAAAGTTATATATAGCTCACCCTTTCTAGACTAGGTCACACACACACACACACACACACACACACACACCCCGCATTGTGATCAATATGATATACTCTCTTTGGGAGTGTACATGATGTCTCTCTCTCTCTCTCTCTCTCTCTCTCTCTCTCTCTCTCTCTCTCTCTCTCTCTCTCTCTCTCTCTCTCTCTCTCTCTCTCTCTCTCTATATATATATATATATATATATATATATATATATATATATATATATATATATATATATATATATATATATATATATATATATATATATCTGAACATGATATCAGAGCTATCACAATCAACTATAGCCAATTCCTTGAAGAGAACAATCAAGAAGTATACCTATCTAATATCTTTTTAATTATTGATTCATGTTCTTTTATGCTTAACTTTGATGTATTGTGTATATTATAAGCATCTTATGTTATGAATTTTAAGCATAGAAGAAGTTCACTCGATCATAATTTAGATTGCAAATATGTTAAATTGTAGATATATCTTGCTTAGACACCCTAAAAGTTTCTATTCAGGAAACTCTTAAGGAAACGTTCACAAGAAAACCAATTTTTGTGATGTGCTAGGAATTACAAACTTTCTCCTAGCAAATCCATGCTCAATGTAGAGTTTTGTATAAAAAGTTATGTCAGTTTAGGTAAATTGGACTTGAAATAGGAAAACAAATTGGACAACAGCTTTTCGTATAGACTTCTAAGACACATGTTTTGTCATGATTACTCACTTCTAAGATTCTTCTTCTCGCACACGATTGGTCTATTTTGGGTTACTTTATTCTCATCCATGCTTTGTCTATTTTGGGCCGCTTTATTCTTACCCACATTTTGTCTATCTTGGGCCAATTTCTTTTGGCATATGCTTTTTGAACCAAACATCTTTCTTTATAGTATAGCTTCTACATATGACTTGTGCTACACTTTCATCATCATTTCATATATGGTGTGAAAATTCTCTGATCTCATATTGCATGTATTTTCTCGGCTAGATATGTCAAATTCTATAATTATCCAATGGATTTTCTTATTGACAACATTCTATCCCTAACTTGACAAGGATTCCTTGGGTAGAAAGTAAAGATGTTGCTAATGCTTCAAGGTGATGACTTGCATGATATTGTTCTTGGTAATTATGAATGTTTGCCTCAACCAATTGATCTAGCTCATGATAATACCCTTGTAAGTGAATGATCTATCTTTGAAGAATGGCAAATTTCTTATAATGAGTGGGTTAGACACAATAAATCAACTCATTCATATATTCTTTCTGCTCTTCAAGACTCTCTTATGCTTGATGTATGTAATCATTCAACCTTACAAGCTATGCGGTAGTATTTGATAGCAAATTTTGAGAAGAAATCTATTAAAAAAATACTTTATCTTTGTAGTTAGCTCACAGAGTTACAATATAACATCAAAACTTCCATGGCAACACATATCGAATCATTCAAGAACATTATCAATAAGCTTGTTGCTGCTTGCTGGTGATGCCATTCCAGAAAAGCAATTGGTAACACAACTTCTTGACACTGTAAAGAATCTTTCTTATGATATTATTGTTACCATATTATCTAACAAAGATGGAATCAATTTTGATCAAGCTTATATATCTTTGGTTGAATATTCACAATGACATGAAAAATGACACACAAATCAAGAAATAGCTATGATCTCACAAGAGGACACACAGTTTTAAAAAAACGACCAAGCTTTACTTATTTGAAGGCATTCCTTTCCATGTTTTACACATAGGAGTCATTATGGTGTAGCTTCTCTCATCTCAAGTTCTCTGATAGACATTGTTCTTATTGCAGTAGAAATGGTCACACTACAAATGATTGTTGGGCAAAACAATATGATGAAGAACATGGCATTAGAAATAAACAACCACATTTATCTAGGGATTCTTCTCCTTGTGACTATTGTAAAAAGAGTGATCATCCAATCCATCTATGTTTCAAGAGGCATTTTGATTCACATTGTGATAGAGCATATGCTGCTACACATGACAACACTACTGAAGGAGCGATTTGTGTGAGTTGTTATATGTCTCCGAAAAGGATACTTCATGTTCTTGATGGATCTATTTTTTAAATTGATTCTAGTGCTACAAGAAACATGGCATATCAGTCCCAATGGTTACATAAGTATCCTTCTATTCCTGTCAAGAGATCGGTTTATCTTGTTGGTGACATGACATGTCAAGTCAAAGGCATAGGTGATTTATATCTCAGTACTCTTTTTTCAACAAGAATTGTGCATGAAGTTTTATATATCCCAAATCTACAAGGAAACTTCTTTTAGTTGCAAGACTTGTGAATCTTGGTCTCTTTATGAGTTTTGACCATACCAAGTGTTGTATTGATAAAGATAGCCAAGCCATAGCTATCACTCCTTGAAATAGTAATCTTTTTGAGTTATCTTTAAACGAAGATGTTGCAAATGTTGTTATAGCTCCTAGTGATCTTAATAGAAAAATATGCCATCATCACTTTATTCACTCTGATTTTCCTAAGCTTGTTGATCTTTATCAGCGTGACTTTATTCAAGATATGGAATTCAAACCTCATCCTCACATGCATATTTGTAAATATTGTGCACTTGGAAAGCATTTTAGCAATCACTTTTCCATTTCCATCACAACTCATTCAAGATATTTTCTTGATCTTATTTACACTAATATTTGTGGACCTTTTTCTCCATCGAAATCTCAACATTGGTGTTTCATGACTTTTATTGATGACTTCTCAAGATACACCGCTATTTTTCTCTTGTGACACAAATCAAAAACTTTTTTATCTTTTTAGCAATATAAAAAGAAGCAAAACTTTATACTGGTCAACATTTTTAAAAAACTTCAGAGTGATAACGGTGGAGAATACATTTTCAATAATTTTGATAATTATTATAATAATCAAGGTATTTATTATGAATATACTATTTCCTACTCCCCTCAATAGAATGGTATTGTTGAACATAAAAATAGGACTATCCTCAATGCCATGTGATGCATGCTCATTCATTCTAGCTTATCTTGATGTTTTTGAGCTAAAGTAGTCTTAACAGTAGTATTTGTGTAAAATCATCTTCCTACAAGTGCTCCTTCTGGTAAAATATTGATTACTGCTTGGAGAAGTGAAAATCCTCCTATTTCATATCTTCAAACCTTTGAATGTATTGCTTATACTCATGTACCCAAAGAGACTTGCAAAAATTTTGATCCTCCTAATTTGAAAGTTATTTTTATTGGATGTTTAATTTTTTCTAAGGGATACAAGATCTAGCGATGAGAGCACGCCTTCAAGGTTGAAGTTCTTAGAGAAAACCTGAAATATCTCATCGCTATAGCTGGCACAGATAGTCTCGTGGATCCACTCATCAAAGTGTGTGCGAGCATCCATCATAGCAGGTAGAAGGGATGTGGTGGATATAAAGAGATGAAGAGAGAAAGTGTGAAATGAAAAAATGAAACAAGAACTAAACTATTTCTACTTTAAAAACCTTAAGTTTTAAACCATGAAGGGTTGTTCGCATATAATATTTAGTTATGGCTTTACTTACATCTTTGTAAAGTTTACATGCATATGTAAATGTGTTGATGTAGAAAGTTTATAGCAAGTGTATGATTTTACATAAATACCATAATTTTTAAATATTGCAAGTTTGCAAGTGACAATATTCTATTGGCCAAAAAAATCCAAAAATTTACAAGTGTTGGATATTACAACTTGTGGTGTTGGGATTTTTAGGGAGACTCTACAATTTCTAAAATATGTGGAGCTACCACTAGTAATAGTATCCTAAGCTCGAGTTCGAATTTTCCTACCATCTAGTTTAAAATAGAACCTAACATGTGGATTCTACATTAACATTGTAATTTCCTGGCACATTATACTCAAGGACCAATCATCTTCCATTTGCAACACTTGGGGCTCGTAGCCCTCACAAATGACAGTAACATCCACAGCTGCACTTTTACGTGTGTCTTGATCAAGGCACAATCATTTACCCTTGAGCATCCTCCATCTACGATACTTGAACACTAGGCATAAAGTCTGTCATGTGACAAAGTACCTGTAATTGGAAAGGAAAGTTAGCCGATCCATCCCAAAGTAAGATAATAGTCAACTAAGAGAGAAAAAATTTACTTGAAAGCGATGTCCATTGTTGTGACTCGACACTCCACTCTGTCAAGATTGTGAGATATTTTGTATGTCCAAGTTTTGCCTCTAGAATCCTTGTTACATAATCCTCTGATGCACTTTTTATGACGTATGTGCTTTTGGTACGTCTAAAACCCTTACATTCCTTGAACATATGTGCAAAAATTGCAATTGATATGAACCAACTTAGATGTACCTTCTTTGAGCTAGTGCTTGGCTTCATAGATTTCAATATGTCTGTTGAAATTTTTATGCTACACATGTGCGAAATGTTGCTACTATTATGCAATGGCCATTCTATGCTATGGAGATTCGGTATGTGTATAGACTCAAGGGTTCCATATTCTTGACCCCCCTTGGGCAATATGTACTTGGATTCATAGAAAAAAACAATGTCCTCTGCAAGCTGCTTAGTTGTATGCCCCTCAAAGAGAAGTCTACCAATTTCGAGGTGGTAACACTTAAAAGAACTTGTGAAACTCTCGACATTTTGCCACTCTCAACAATTCGAAGGGTATACTTCTGTAAATACGAGACAAGTAGTTACATAGATATCATGAAATTTCTCATTCTCAATGAGTTGCAAATACTTACTGTTTGCAATGTTTCGTTGAAAGGGCTCTGTGGGCGCAATATGTATTTGGTTTTGCATAAATACATGTACAAATGCCTATGTTACAAGGTGAGAATCAACATTTCTTTGCCTAAGAGCTAAAATTTTACCCTTCTAATGCTTTGATACATCTGCAATTGTAGATGCTTTCACCCTAAAATCTCCCTTCATACTTGGATGCATATGTACCCAATACGAGCAATGATACGTATCAGTGATCCAATTCCCTTCTACATCTTTTCTATTACGTGCTTCTATAAAGAGAATGCTTGTTCTTCTCTTAGGCATTATAACCTAGGCACTAGATGTAAAAAAGTATAATATATTAACCCTTAAATAATAAGCATTTTAAGTATCTCTAGTAATCATCACCAATATGCCATACAAATCAACATGGCATTAAGAGATATTTACACTTTTGTAAATAGACACAAACATTGATATCGAAATGCATGTGGATATTTACATCAACACAAAGTGTAGATTCAATTTCAAGGCATCACTTTAATCATATTATTTACATGAAATATAATGGAAAGAATAGTACAAGAATACTTAGAGAAATTTTCTAAAATAAATTTCATTATAATGAAAAGGAGTCTGTTTTGACTCAATACATTGTATGAAACATGGGTATTATAGAGTAGTCGTTACAAGGATGGCAGCCATATGGCATGCAAATCTTAATAGGCACATTGGATTGACACCTAAGATATTCTATGACTCAACACATTGTGCGTTATATGGATGATATGATACAAGAGTTTCATGGATCATTGCCAATTGGCATGGAGATCAAAATGGACACACATGACCAATAAAGCAGAGGATTTTTGCACCATCGACTTCCAATAGATCTATATCATCCAGCACAAAGGAATCACTCACCACATCAAAATAATCGATCAAGAATTATATGCTTCACCTAAACCTTGTATAATACCTACATGTACAAAAAAATACTTGCATGAATCTCTTTCAACAAAAAATATATAGGTAACTGTATGAATATAAGCAACAAAAAATAGGGCCAATTTACCTATAAGCTGATCTGTTGAAGGTAAGATTGAATCCTTGCTGATTAAAACCCATTGCAAATGATAGACAAAAGAAAACATCAATCCCATCAAACATAAAAGTCACTAATTAAATGAATAAATTTTGGCACCACATGGCAATTTTACCTATAAATTACGCTATAGAATCTCTGCTTACTTTGTGTAAGTGCTGCAACAACAATTGATCCTTAAGTTAGTAACCGCTATTGTAAAGATAGTAGAAAAGGGAAAATGCAAAGAGGAAGAAAGAGAGAGTGTGTGAGTATGTGGGAGAGAGAAAGAAATGAGCACCGATCCAATCTTGCCCAAAATGATCTCTGCAAAAGACAATAGCAAGAGTTGATATTTACATGAAGGTATATTGAAAACAGTAGAAAAGAGAAAACATAGAGAGAGAAAGAGAGAGGGAGAGAGAGGCAAGCACTTATGGAATGTCACCCAAAATGATCTCTGCAATAAAACAATAATGAGGGTTAGAACTAACATCATGCTCTATTGAAAAGATAGTAGCAAAAAAAAAACTAAACGCAAAGAGAGAGAGAGAGAGAGAGATTAACACCTTTGCCTCTTGCTCCAAATAAACTCTGCAAGAAAACAACAATTAGAACCAACACCAAATTCTATTGAAAACACAATATAAAAGAGAAACAACACATAGAGAGAGGGGGGAAGAAAGGAGAGAGAGATGAGCACCTATGCCTCCTGTGCCTAAAACAACCTCTGCAATAAAACAACAATAATAGTAAGAAACGACATCAAACCCTATTGAAAAAATAGCAAACAAGAGGAAATGCAAAGAGAGATTGGCATCTATGTTTTGCCCAAAATCTGGAGCTGCATGGAGAAGAAAATGTAGAGGTAAGAAGAATGCTCAAAATCCTAATTACTCTCACCATGGAGCTTCAATGGAGACAAAAATTCATGAGTATAGAGAAGAGAGAGAAAGTGGTTTGTTGCTCAACTTTTAAGTCAAACTGATTTCGTGAGAGGGAAAAAAACCAAAATTAAAAATTCTCCAAAAATTTGGGAAAAAATACAAGGTGAGAGAAACTCACATTTTGTGTAATATTCATTCTCCCTTTTTTTAAATCCCCCACTACTTCTTTTTCTAATTAAAAAACCCAAGATTTGGAGATCATAGAAGATTCACCTTCCATGGATGTCAACATCTAGCCTTCCTATTGGACAACCCAAAAGTCCCACATCTTAAACTATATTATTTTTAAGGGCCCATTTGTGAGTTCATTTTTTTCCTAATAGGCTTCTGGAGCATCAAGAGAGACACCAAGAAAAACAAGGATTCTACTACAAGAAAATCTATCTTCTATCATCAACAATCAACTTTTTCATATTTGATATGATCTCAACAAAGACAATAACACTAGGAACAAGAAATCTTCATGTTGCTTCATAAAAACAATTCTCCCATGGCTTTAACTTTAACAAAATCCATCATCTTCTTTATATTATTCATAGAATTCATTGATAGACCACAAAAACACAAGATAATACACCACTTTGAATGGAAAAATCTAACATATGATTCATATTCAAAGGTTCCATAACTTTCTCTCACAATCTCTCATAGGTAGATACATTGTATTTTATAGAATTGGCTCTCTCTCTCTCTCTCTCTCTCTCTCTCTCTCTCTCTCTCTCTCTCTCTCTCTCTCTCTCTCTCTCTCTCTCTCTCTCTTAATAGTATATCATATCCTCACTAAAATACTCAATAATCACTCACAATAACCCTTATTTGGTCGTGAATAACCCTCCCAAGAGGTATGTTTGACATGAAAGGTCACTAAAGCCACTACAATGACTCTTCATAGCTTATCAAGGTCATTTCACTCCATTTTTCTCAATAGCTACTTCTTTCTCCTTCTTTGAGCTCTTTTGAACTTTGTAGAGGGAGCTCACACTCAACCGCTAAGACCCACAGACCGCTTATTGTTTCAAGCGTTTCAAGCGAGCTCTAATGGCTATCTCTCACCTAGTCGATGCGCCGTCGATCCTACGAGTGCAGTGAGCTTACCTTGATGCCGATATGAGTTGCCTCCTCTCTCGCACACACTGGTAGCTCCACGATCCTAGATGCTAGCTCAAGCATCCTCAAGCCTCCTCCCTCTCCAAGCTCCATCCACCATAGCCGTGTGCGTGAGAAAAGAGAAGAGAAGAGAAGAGAAGAGGAGAAGAGGAGATGATGAAGAGCTTCACCCTCTTGATCCCTCACTCCCACACACTCACACTCTCACACTTCCTCTCTCAAGAGCACACACAAGCAAAGAGAAGAGAAGAAGAGAAAAAGAAGAGAACTCTTGTTAGCCACACACCAAAGAATGAGCTTCCATTCACTTTTTGAACTCTATATACAAAAATCTAAATTCCCATGGGTGCCCATCCCTTTTTACATGACCGATCATTGTGGCAAGGTCCCTTTTTCTAATTCCATATTCTTACTTCATGGCCTCAAGTCTACACCATCTAATATTTTACAATTGGCACAGGAGGGAGCCTAGCGCTCTTTTACATGAGTTTTTGGAGGTGCCTTTCATTTACAATTACGCTTTTGGCCCCAGCTTAGCTTTAGAGGCCGCCTGCGTGTCTTTGCTCTTTTTCCATCCTTTTTCCACTTTCTTGACTTGGGTTAACATTACCCCCCTCTAAGACGAGTGCCAATCGCATGGCACTTTTGGCTGCTGTTGGGGTTTAATAGACAGTTGGCAAAGTAGTTGTATGAGGGTAGGGCCACATGTAAACTCGGGTGCTTGTGGAAGCTTAGTAATGATGTTTGTTGGAGAAGCCAAATGGATAGCAAGTGGATGACAAGGGCCTCCGAAGTCAGTGGTTTGTCGTGCAATGATGCCTGAAAGGAAAATGTGTGGTGCTCTTCCTAAGGGGGGTGTCTATCTTATGGTGTAGTGCATTGTGCTCGTGCTGGTGGAATGGGGAGTTGGGTCTAACCATAGGCTAGCCTGGGTGATGTCCCACACTTTAGGACCCCATTTGTGCAAAGGGAGGTGCGGTGCAAGTAGCTTAGGGTGACAAGTCTAACCATAGGCGAGTGTTACCTCCCTAGGTATGTCCTGCTCTTGATGGGCCCTAAGCATGAAGTGGGGGAGCAAAAAGGGCTAGGGGGTTAGGAGTGGAGCCAGCCAACCAAAGCCACCACGCATGCCTAACTTGAGGACCCCTAGGTGCAGTGATCATGCTTTATGTGGTGCTAAGTACTTCTGCAAGTGAGTTGTTTTGTCCATTCTGTGTGTAATATTCTTCTTGCTTTTCCTTTCATGCTTTTCTTTTTTTTCTTTCTTCTTTTTAAAAAAATAGTATTATACTAGTAAAATGACAGCAATGCCTAATTCTCATCATCTGAATTAGGCGGAGAAGGGGGTCAGATGGATTTGCTCAAAATTTGATAGCTTTGCGTGTATCCTTTCATATGCATGTGGATGTGGAGGGAGGTGGTGGAGAGGAAAGGATGATTGCATCTAGTGAACTGGCTATCGTTCATGTCTTCTAGGAGAGCTAGGCAAAAAGAGGGGAGGAGGCTAGCCCTCGTCATCAGACGCACCATGGCACAACTGTCGATGGCGTTAGGGTCAAAGAATAGGGGAGGCAAGCCACATTCTTGCGGAGTCAAGTCCTGCTTAAGTAATAATTTAAGTAACCTAAGATAATTACATGTAGTTACGAAAGCTGGATCGGGGCATGAAGAGAAATCTGCGAGGAAACGCGTCATGGAGTCATCCAAGCTTTTCGAGTTGAAGAGGAGGGCATGTTCGAAGGAGACAACATTAGAGTTGTAGATGATAGGAAAATCATAATGTCCATGGAGAGTGGCATCAAAATCCACACCTACCCTATGAGGATATGCCATGAACGTGGGGTTATTTCTCTCGTAGAGCAGGATGTTGCAAAAAGCCACCTAGGCAAGCATGCTGATGTTGCACACCTGCCTCCTCCATAGGGGTTGGCAGTTATATCCCTGTACGGTATGTGGTACTTCAAACAATTTGTTTTGCCAAAACTCAGCTTCTTCATTTCCCCAAAGAGTGGGGGTCTTCTCCCTTTCCTCCAGCCACTTCTATCCTAATTGGCTACCAATCATGATCACCTCCTCCATCACCTTGAGAGGTAAGACCCTCTCAGGCTATTGGGCATGAGGAAGCTAAAGGTAAATGGGTCTTTTTCTCTTTCCTGCCGCTCCCAAACTACCAGCTCTGTATGGAATCCAGTAGGAATGTCATCAAGGCACGGTGGGAGGGGTGCAGACGGCTACACGACTGGCTTGGCCCTTAGTTGCTTCCTGGTTTCTTCGACTAACTTTCTCCATCTTTCCCTAAGCGCGGCTTGTCTCTTTGCAGATGTCAAGCTTAGCCTCCTCCCCCTGCCAGTCTCCTTGTTGTGCTCCTTCTTCAAAGCCCATTGCGTCAATTTCTTGGAGGGTTAGGCCGACTAGTAGCAGGTACTTTCGTTGCTCTTTTAGGCTCAGCCTAACCTCCACATGTTGGGTTGGCATCTACAGCCCTACTACGTACAAAGCTCTGCGTGCGATTCTAAGTTTTTCTATACCACCTGCAATGACTCTCCTTCTTCTGGGCCACTGGTGTCCATTAGTGTGTTAATGAAGGCCTTTTGCTGGGCACTAAAAGCTATCTAGGCAGCTTCTGCTTTGCTCTCTGCAAGGATCTTTTCTTTCTCTACCAGAGTGAGGCGCCATGCCAATGTCTTCACCCTTTTTTCATTCTGCACTGCCCATTTCTCTACTCTCTTGTTCATCTCTTCCATGCTCTCTCCCTGCTTCTGTATCAGGGTTACGAGCTTCTACTCTTGGTCTTTCAATTCCCTACTCGTGTTCTCTTGCTCTTTCTTTCCCAAGTGTAGCTGATCGATCATAGACTCAATCTCCTTTTGCTGCTGCTCCTTCTCTTGCTTTCTCTCTTCTTCTTTGGCATTCAATTCCTCCATCATTTGCTTGATGTTGACAGTTTTTGCCTCCAATTTTCCATGTTGCATCAGAAGAAGCTTATACTCTCTCTGCATCTACACCAATTCTTGATTTTCATCCTCCAGCCCACTGCTTATAGCTCTCTTCCATGTCCTCCTTGGCCTTCAATTCGTATTTGAGATCTGAGATCCCTCTTTGCTGCATGGCTATTATGCGAGCCTTTTCAAGCTGGAATGTAGCTACATACTCCTTTTCCGTTGCCACCAACTCAGCCACAGCTATCTTCTTTCCTCCTTAGCCTTCTCTAGTTGGGAGAGTAGCTCAGCAAAGTACTCGTCGTAATTGGCTGGTGGCATCACTGTTGTGTAGATTGGAGTGGTCAAGGCCTCCACTTTCTGACGTTTCTAGTCCTGTCTCGACTCAGCATCTATGGCTAGTCTCTTTTTCCTCGTGGTCGTAGGCTCCGTGCTCTTTTCCTGGGCCATTTCTTTATTAGTAAAATACTACATCTATGCCACGAAGTTGGAGACATAGGGTGGATAAGGGCCTTGCCTTTGCCTTCAAGGACAGCAGGCAATGTGATTTCTATTACTTGCATGCTAGAACCAGGCCCTTTTTCCCTCAGCAGGCTCAAGGCTCCAGGATCATCGGCCCTGGATTGACCGACTCGTAGCTTTGGCCAAGTCCTCCTCCTCCTTCCTTCTAAGTTCCTCTTCTTCCTCAGTAGCTCTTCTTTGCCTTTCTTTGGTGCACAGATTGGATGCTGTACGCTTGCGTAGTGAATGCCGGAAGGTCCCCAAGAACAATAGAACTCTACTTTTTGCACAAAATTCAAGGTAGAAAGCATGAACAACATGAACAAGAGACCAATTGGGTGCAATCTCCCCCCATGCCCTTATGTAAGCACTCCACAAAGCATGTATTTTATGTATTAATCTTCTTCAAGCTCAAATAATAGCCCAAATTACAAAATACAAGCTTTTAGCTTTTGAGTTTGCTTTAGCACAAAATAGAAATAAAGCTAACGGACGGTGCCCAAAGAGTTTGGCATGCCCAATACAATGTCCAAGTACAAATAGCATAATCATGCGCCCATGCGCATACAAAATAATAAATAAATATCCAACGCCTCAATAAATAGGCGCGACAAAATATAGGCGTCATGCCTAAGGTATGCGCCCATCAAAATATAAGTAATAAATCGAATACTCGCTATCCTCCAATGCTTTCCTCCGCCACTGCTGCTATCTCTACACATCAACTGAAGCATTCACAATCGTTAGTAAAATAATACAATTAAACCGACAAAAGTGAATACCTAGCAGTCTTCAGCTACATAAATAAATCAACTGGTTAGAAATCAATCCTAACCTTAATTTATTACGAGTGCGCACTCTAAACTCATAAACGTTTATTAATTTAATATGCATTTTGCGGAATCACCCGCTATGGAATCACCCATGTACACACTAAATTAATGAAACGCCCGAAAAGGACAGGCGTCCCCATCAACTTCTCACACAAACAATCCACTTTGTGTATGAGCCCTGGTCATCAAAGTTTATGGAATCCACCGTAAAACCTCACGGAATCCACCGTGGCATGGAATCCACCATGAAATATACCTCCTGGCATCATACTGATACCACTGGTGCGCAGATCGGATGTTGTACGCTTGTGTAGTGAATGCCAGAAGGTCCCCAAGAACAATAGAGCTCTACTTTTTGCACAAAATTCAAGGTAGAAAGCATGAACAACATGAACAAGAGACCAATTGGGTGCAATCTCCCCCCATACCCTTGTGTGAGCGCTCCACAAAGCATGTATTTTATGTATTAATCTTCTTCAAGCTCAAATAATAGCCCAAATTACAAAATACAAGCTTTTAGCTTTTGAGTTTGCTTTAGCACCAAATAGGAATAAAGCTAACAGACGGTACCCAAAGAGTCCGGCATGCCCAATACAATGTCCAAGTACAAATAGCATAATCCTGCGCCCATGCACATACAAAATAATAAGTAAATATCCAACGCCTCAATAAATAGGTGCGACAAAATGTAGGCGTCATACCTAAGGTATGCGCCCATCAAAATATAAGTAATAAATCGAATACTCGCTATCCTCCAATGCTTTCCTCCGCCACTGCTGCTATCTCTACACATCAACTGAAGCATTCGCAATCGTTAGTAAAATAATACAATTAAACCGACAAAAGTGAATACCTAGCAGTCTTCAACTACATAAATTAATCAACTGGTTAGAAATCAATCCTAACCTTAATTTATTACGAGTGTGCACTCTAAACTCATAAACGTTTATTAATTTAATATGCATTTTGCGGAATCACCCGCTATGGAATCACCCATGTACACACTAAATTAATGAAACGCCCGAAAAGGACACGCGTCCCCATCAACTTTTCGCACAAAGAATCCACTTTGTGTATGAGCCCCGGTCATCAAAGTTTACGGAATCCACCGTAAAACCTCACGGAATCCACCATGGCACGGAATCCACCGTGAAATATGCCTCCTGGCATCATTCTTCTTCGATTTTCCTACACTCTTCCTCCAATTTCTCTTTTTCTTCCTTTTCTTTCCTTTTCCTCTCCTTGGCCTCCTATTTTGATACCTTTTAGCCTTGTTGACTTCTTTCTTTGCCTTTTCTTCTTCCTGTTTCTTCTTCTTCTCCCTCTCCTCGGCCTCCTTGAGGAATTCTCTTTTTGCCATCTCCAAATCCTCTTTCTCTTTCTTGCAGCCTTCATCGTGCTTCTATTTCTTTTGTGTTGTCTTCTTCTTGGGTTTCTTGGCCTGCTTTTTGCTCGATTGTTCTTCTTTTTCTTGCCCTTCCTCATTACTCTTGGTCATGTCACTAGACCTCTCTTGGTCTTGGTGAGAGGGTGACCTATCAGGCATTTCTCCTTCTCCTTCTTTTGCACCTTGTGTCTCCTTTAATGCCCCCTCGATGAGTGCAGTCAAAATGATGTCACTTCGTGTGGTCAGGCTCTTGCGCAAATTTCTCAAGGTACTTGGTGAGGTTGCACTGTCAATGACTTTCTTGGCCGCTTCCTCCTTGGCCACCACACCCTCTATGCTATGAATGGTTCAGAACTTGAGTTGGTTGTAGGCACGGTTTTCAAGGGTTATGCGATATTGCGTTCTTTCCTCCTCCATGAACAAAAGTCGGTGGGTGTGGTCTTGCTGCAACATCTTTTGTTCCTGTCATGATCCCAAGTTTCCATTAGTGCTTTCAAAATAATAATTTGCTGGAAAAGTCATAATTTGCTAGAAAAGAAAGACTCTATATGTTTATTGAATGAAAGCATTAAAATCCAATCCAATGTAGAATCTTCCCTTCAAACTTTAACTTTTTGCCCTTTATTTCAAAGTTCTCGTGCCATTTTTCCTATCTCGCTTGTTGTTTACGTATTTATGTGTTTTTCTTGATTTTCCTTGGTTTTAATTTGATTCACTTCACCCCCCTCCCCTTCCAGCTCGAGAAGAATCCTTCCTAGGATTGAAGATTAGGAGGTCAAGGGCATTCTGCAATGGGTCTAGGAGTTACCGGTGAAGGAACCAAGTGTAGAAATCGAGGTTGTACTCTAACTGAGCTTTGTAGTCTAGATCAAAAGGTTGAATGCCCATGTGTGTGATGTAAGTGAGAACATCTGTTAGAAAGTCACCAAAAGCGACGCAGCTAGCAATATGTAACTCTTCCTCAGTCAATAGGTGATCAAGGTTAGGGTGTCCTTTGATGTGCTCTTCCATGGTCGGCCACAAAGAATGCTTAACACTCTATAGAAGGTTGGCATGACGTAAGTGGGGTCGTAATTTATTGTTTTGATTGCGCGGCACTACTCAGCATTTGTCATGACTTGGCACCCTTCAACTGCCCATTGCAACCTAAGAGTGTACCAGTGCCTCAAGAATGGGGATTCAGTATCAGCAAGTTTTGATAATTCTGCAATTTCTTGGTTAGTGAAAGTAGAAGTGGTTCGCTGATCATATGACATGATGAGGCATTGTTTGAGGGCTTGCTCTTTGGAGATCTTACTGTTGAGCAATTCAACAGCGGAGTAAGCTGCTTTTGCAAAGGCAAGTTCAAACATCTCCCAAGAACAAGGCATTGTACGAACTTCGATTGCAAAGGGTTTGGGCAATAGGCCTAAGTCCAAGTGGTCGTAGCTCAGAGCTAACTCTCTGAAAGTGGCATCTAGTCGTCTAATGCAATCAAACACATCATCCCCTGTATCTACGGCTAGATCTGAGGCCAGTGTCCAAAATGATTTTCGCTCATAGGAGGGTTTAAGATGTGCTGGTGGTTGGGGTTTGATAGCACTAGAGCCTTTGACAATGAATAGTTGCGGTTGCAGGTATTCTTGAGATTGTGGTTGGACCTCTTGGATTAGGGCTAGGGAAGTAGCAACGACATCTAATGGATTGTTGCCTTCAAAATGGATCAGAGTAGTCGAATTGGCTCTAGCAAGTGATGACTCATATAATGATTTCTGTCATTTGGGCCGATAGGCTTGTTCGACTCTCTTGGGCATGTGCGTGGATGAGCTTGATGGATGTGGGTCTAGAAAGCACTGTGGCTTATGGTTTTGAGGTTCTATGGGACTTGGGGTGATCAAGCTTGAGGGTGGCATACGAGTGGTGCCTTTGGCCATGTGGGCTTTAGGGATCCATATTCAGGCATTTCCCTCATACTAGCCTTGCACGTGCAAGAGGGCTTTAGGGACCTATCTTTGCTTGATCATGTGTCGATTTCTGTGAGACTGCACCTTGGTTTCCTAGGTTTAGAGTTTTGGGTCTTATGAGGAAGTGTGCATCGACTCCTAGGCAACGGTTGTGGCTGTTTAGGCTTCCATAGAAACCTAGGCTGTTGGGCCTTAGCTTTTGCTGCTATGAGTAGCAGTTCTTGAGAATTGGTGGGTGGTGGCCAAGCACTACCCCCTCCTTAGATTTGGCTGCTAATACTTCTACCCATGGCCTTTTGGACCATGATGAGGTCATGCAGCCCTTGCTGAAAGTTGTAACAATGCGAATGTTGCCTATGGCGAGGTGGATGCGCTGCAACTCATAATCAACGTTGCAATGAGTTTTCTTTTTTAAGTTTCACCCAAGCAGCGACTTCATGCCTATGTCTTTGCCATTTGGCAACACATAGAAGATCATAGATATAATCTCAGACTCAATAGAAACAGCGGCTCTGCACTTGCCGAGAAGTGTGTATGAGCGGCCCCCATATGGGCTTAATTTGGCATTAGTGGGATGTAATGGTGGTTTGCCAAGTTGGGTCCAATGATCATGAGTCAAGACATTGAAGTCTGCTCCCTCGTCGATCAAGGCATTGAAGGCGCATGTTCACTTGGCTGTGACTGTGATGTGCAGGTATGCGGGCTCTACGGCTTTCTCATCCTCATCATTGATTTCAGTGATTGTGGCTACTCCTACTTTGACAAGCAGTTCCAACATTGGTGGCTCATGTAAAGGATGCGTGGGAGGATAGTACTTATTGACATGGCTACCATTGAAGAAGCCTATTCCCTCACCATCTAGAGTCTCAAGCTCAACGTTGCCCATTCGGCTGATTGTACGAACTTTGAAAAGTCCAAGACCTCTAAACTTCATTTTTTGCTTCTGTCCCTTAACTGAGTATAGGAGCACTAAGTTTCCCTATTCGAAGTTGCGCTGCTTAACGTGCTTGTAAAACTAGCTCTTGCATTGTGCCTTCTCATATATGAGTGCATGAGTGGCTAGAAGGCGAGTCTCCGAGAGGTGTTCGAGTTCAACTAGGCGTTGTGTCCATGCCTCCTTTCCTTCCCATTGTTCCTGAAGTGCTATTATCAGGCTAGGCATGAAGAATTCTATAGAGAGAATTTCTTCAGTTCCATAGGTCAACCTAAAGGGGGTCTGGCTGTGCTGATAGCCGTTTTATAAGCTGTGCAGTAAGCTCACAAGGCTGCCATCATCTTGTTATCCCAGTCACTGCGCGAGGCAGAGACTACCTTGGTCAGGACGTTGGCAAGAATCTTATTCGTGGATTCTGCTTGGCCGTTTGCTTGAGGGTAGTATGGAGAGGATTTCTAATGGATAATTAGGAAGGTGGATAGGAGATGCACTATCACTTCATTGATGAAGTGTGTGCCCTGGTCATCACTGACTAGTTCGATGGGGCAACTGAATCGTGAGATTATCTACTCTCACAAGAACTTGGCAGTCGTTTGAGCATTGTTCATTCCTGTTGCTCTCGCCTCTGTCCATTTCATTAGGTAGTCTGTGGCCACAATGATGTATTTGGCTTGCGAATACTATGCAGCGGGGCTGATGGGTCCTATGAAGTCGATTCTCCATTTTTCGAAGGGTTATCGTAGAATGATTGGGGTCAACTCCATTTGATCCTTGCGAATCGGGACCTTTGTCCGCTGACACTCGTCACAATGCTTAACAAATCATGCTACATCACGAAATAGCGTTGGCCACCATAGTTGAGATTGCAGCACCTTACGGGAAGTCGTGTCTCTGCTAAAGTGTCCACCAGCAATTCCATTGTGTGCCTCTAAGAGCACATTGTGCATCTCATACTTGCACACACATCTGCACAGCAATCCTTCTTGCTCTAGACGATACATCTGGCAGCCTACTATCAACTGGTAGGGTTGGATCTTGAGAATGAGTCGTCTAAGTCTTGTCTTCTCTATTGGTCGCTTAGGTAGTCCATGCTCAAGAACTTGGACTATGTCATCTGCCCAATATGGCATTAGATTGGCCTTGAATAAATCTCGCTCGCTAGAAAGGTTAAAGAGATGAGCGTCTAGTAATTCATCCGCAATGCCTTCTCCAATGACTTCTCCTGTGGGGATGCATGACATATGGTCAGCCATGTAGTGTTGTTTTCCCTTCCATACAACCATGGAGAAGTCAAACTCCAAAAGCATAAGGAGCCACCAAGCTATGCGTCCTGTAGCACAAGGTTTATTCACTAGATATAGCAAGGCTTGATGGTCCATGAAAAAGATAAAGGGTATAGCCAATAGATAATGCCGGAACTTCTTCATAGCAAACACCATGGCCAAGCCCTCTCTTTTTGTCATCTAGTAGTTCATTTCTATCTCAGTGAGATGTTTAATAGCAAAGCTCACTGAATAGTCTAGGTTGTGTTCCTCAGGTTGGAAAAACATTGCCCCCATAGCAAATTTATAAGCATCGATATGCACGTGGAAGGTAATGGTCCAATCTAGGGCTCGTAGAATTGGTGATGTGGTTAAAGCCTTCTTCAACTCTTCATATGCTCGTTGGTATGCTTCAGTCCATTCAAAGACAATTACTAGCTTGTATAAAGGTCTGGCCATCAACATGTAATTCAGCACAAACCGCCGATAGTATCCCATATGGCCTAAGAAGCATCGGACTCCCTTATAGTTGATTGGGGGTGGAAGGTCAATAATAACCCTGACTTTTGAGAAGTTAGTGGCAATGCCGTTCTTCGACACCACATGGCCTAGGATGCATCCATGCTTCACCCAAAACTGGCATTTTAAGGGGTTCAAGGAGAGACGATATAGGCGACACCGCTCAAAGACTACTTGGAGTTTGTCTAAGTGTTCCATCCAAGTCGAGTGAACGCAGAGGTCATCGACAAAGACTTCCAACTCTTTGCGAAGCATGTCTTTAAATATGGTGCACATGAGGCGTTGGAAAGTGGCAGGGGCATTAGTCAATCCGAAAGGCATGACTATGTAAGCAAAGACGCCCCACTCAACGGCGAAGGCAGTGTCGGTAGAATGCACTTGCACCTAATTGTATCCTGAGAAGCCATCCAAAAAACTATAGGCCTCCTTGCCTACCACTCTTTCAAGCATGTGCTTGGTGTATGAAAATGGGTAATTGTCCCTATTAGTAGCATCATTCACCTTCTTGTAATTGGCGCACACTCTAATTTTTCTATTTTTCTTCATCATGATGACTATGGGAGATACCCAGTCCGTGTGCTCAATTTTGTAAATGAATCATGCTCTCATCAGCTTATCAATCTCTTCCTTGACAGCATGAGTGTGTTTTGGATTCATAGGGTACAGTCGTTGCTTCATCGGTGTTGCATCTGGTGTCATGGGTATATTATGAGTCACTACACTCAGATCTACCCCTTTGAGCTCTTCCAAGGACCAAGCGAATATGTCTACGTACTCTTGCAAGAGAGCAACAATAATCATTTCTTCTTCCTTAATCAAGTCATCAATAATGAAGGCTGGTTGGGGTGTCTCCCCTTCCTAGGCTAGGTGTCAAGATTGTGGGAGAGAAGGAAGGAGTCTCACTTGTAGCTTTCTGGCTTGCACAATGGGAGAATACACACAAGGGTGGAGGCTGAAAACAGTTTTCCTCTTCTTAGTTGTGTAAGCCAAAAGAACTCTAATACAAAGAAATAGAAGAAGCCTATATATGGGTCTCAAACCAAACTCAACTAACTAAGGTGGCATACTAACTGAGCCATGAACTAGAGTAGATAAGGATAGCTGTCATCTAGCTATTATTCATGGGCGGTGTACCAACCGCATCTGCAACTCTTGAACCTCCATTCAGAAAAACATCATCAAGCTTGATACCCAAGTAGTCAACTTGAATAGTTGAAACCTTGTAATCTACCACCTCCATCTATGTGGGAATCACCGCTTGACATTCTAAAGTCTGTTCCCTAGCCATAGCATAATGTTTCAGCACTTTATCCTGATTAGACATAATCTTAGCTAAAAGCTGTCAAGATTGTGGGAGAGAAGGAAGGAGTCTCACTTGTATCTTTCTTGCTTGCACAATGGGGGAATACACACAAAGGTGGAGGCTGAAAACAGTTTTTCTATTCTTAGTTGTGTAAGCCAAAAAGAACTCTCATACAAAGAAATAGAAGAACCCTATATATGGGTCTCAAACCAAACTCAACTAACTAAGGTGGCATACTAACTGAATCATGAACTAGAGTAGATAAGGATAGTTGTCATCTAGCTATTATTCATGGGCGGTGTACCAACCACATATGCAGCTAACAAGTCGGTGACATAAATGCACAACGGTCACCCTGGCATATCACGAGTGGAGCTCGATATCTCAACACTCCCCCTCGAGCTCAATCCCAATTCCTGCACACCAAGCACATCTCTGAACTTGCGTAGCTTCTCTGCGTCCAATATGATGGAACCTAGAACAGTCGGCACTGGCTCGTGCACTAGCCGGACCTCTATCTCATGCGCTCAACAACCCCACGTCCTTGCGGCCAGGAGCGTTGATGACACATACATTGCCTTCCTAAATATCTTGCATTTGTATTACGTCGTTTGTAATCCAACTCTAATCCAATCAACACTCCTCAGAGGGAGTCCCTACACATTGCCAAACAGCACGAAGTACAAACATAGGAGGTCCTCCCATGGCTGACTGCCGCTACCTCACTGTGACTCTCCTACACCTTGGGGATTGGCCCCTCGATGTGTCGCTAAACATATATAACATATGCACACAAACTTCTCTCTTTTATGATTCGCGTATTTCCAAGATATATACCATGCTTCCTCACTTTACTTTCCCTTGGACCCAACACCTAACCTACAGCTTGGAAAACCTTACTCACTCAATGTTGGTCATATTCCTCTAAAAAGCAATTGCTATGCATCCAGGAGGTATTATCTGATACTTTTTAAATTTCATGCTTTATGCAAATTGTGAATGTCCACGTGCTCAAACAATTAATAAAATCAGCATTGGTACACATGTGGAAAACATTTCTTTCAATGGATTTCTCTTTCACTCGTATGCGGCGTTGCATGAACCTAGCACCGAGAAACCCTCGTGCTACTAGATTTTTTAATTTTTGATTATCGACCAACCTAAATGGTATGTATAAAAAACCAGCAAGATTTTCATCATTTCATTCAGCATTTACACACTTTTTATACACTCTACCCCCCTCACCCGTTTAGGTTTTGCATATTGCATGGGTTTAGGGTTCATTTTTCATATTTTTATTGCATAAAAATCCATAAAACTCACTAAAACATAAAGGTAGGGCTGAACTGAGGCTAAACCTCATACTTCAGACCCTCCATACATCCACAAACATGAATCTTATTTTTTCTTAATTTTTGGCACTCAAAATCCATTTTTCCCCTATTTTTCTCTTATTTTCCCTATTTTCTTATATTTTTTCCATTTTTCTTCATTTTTTAATTACTAAAAATTCAAAACAGGTTATGGGCTTTGGCCCTTAGGTTTATTTGTAGCAAAAAGACAAGTTTAGTTGGTGTGTCTTATGATATTTTCCATTGATATCTCAAAAACACCCAATTTTCCCATATTTCGTGTGTTTTACGGGTTTTTCACTACTAATTTCATCCACAACACTTATGCTTTTCTGATTTTCTGAGCATAAATAGTTGAAAGGCATTGCAAACAACATTATAATGCATAATCATCTCATGGGAACAAGAATTCATGAAGCAAATTGCATAAAAACACCATTTTCCTTTATAAAAATGAGGTTACCATTCTTTGCGAGTTGCGGGTTTTTATTTGCCATATCTCGGGACAGATTTTCAGCCACCATTAATACTCATGACAGTCCACAATCAGCAATCTTCAATCCTCTTGCACTATGGAGCAATACGGACTTCATTGGACAAGCATCCCTCATTCATTCCTCTTCTTCTTCTTCACCACATGAATCTACCTTTAGGGGAGAGAGAGGGAGGAGAGAGAAAGACTAAAATCAGAGATCTTCATAGAGACCGCCATTGGAGGAGCGAAGCACGGCGATAGAGTCCACAGGCAGGTGGGATTCAAGCCCCATGATTAATTGGGGGGGTTGTTTGCAGCAGCCATGATACCTCCTCCATCCAAGAAGCGCAAATTTCGGGCACCATCTTCCTCCACGTTTTTTCATCCTTCTTCATTCTCTCTCCACGTTTTTTTGCTTCATAAGGTGCGTAAAATTTTAGAGGGGGGGTCCAAACTCAAAAGGCATGCCCAATTTGGCCTCCCAAGTATCCACCTTTTCATATCTTGACCATTTTGTGGCCATTTCCCCATCCGGACTCTGAATTGAACTCTGAAAAATCTTGGGCGTCTGGCTTGGCATCTCGCATTGGCCGGTAACTCTTGTCAACCCGTAGGATAGTTTGAAAATTTATGAAAAATCAACAAGCGTCGCTCGGGCACCTTGAAAGCACTTTGGCGCTTAAAATCGTCCTAGATCGAGCCGCTGCCTCTGACGTTGAATATTTTTCCCTTGATATTCGTAATTTTTAGCTATTTTTAAGCACTTCGATCCCTTCTTGGGCACTATGAGTTGAATAAACAACCTTAGTGGGCTCGCATGTCCCACATTTACTATAATCTAAATAAACTGGTCGTTCAAGCGGCTGAGTGGCTCCTTTGGGAGAAATAATCATAGCTTTGTACTCATTCGAACCTCCTCTATTTGGGTTTTTACATAAATCAGTATTGCGACCCAAACTAGGTAGAGCTTCAAGCCTAGGCACATCACATGGGTGTATCCAAAGGCAGTGTATTTGGTCAGATGTATATCCAATCTTATCCTCTTGGGGGTTCAACAGAATATATCTAGATGGGATCCTTGGCCTTGCATCCAACATTCCTGCCACACTTTTGGAGATTTTGGGTCTCCAAACCCATCTCACATTTCCCTTAATATTCTTGCACTCCCTCAATTTACTGCACTGGTCTAGCGAACTCAATGCAAACTTATCCCTATGGCTAAATGGCCTCACATTCTTTTGACCTTTGTGAAGCACAGGTGGGCTTTTAGCATTTTGCATCCTCTTTACAAAAGATGTCTTTACTTGTTTATGTCCATACTGCAAATTTTCTTCCATAAGAACCATGCTTTCACTAGAAGGAACAACATCCACCCGGAAGCATGATTCCAATACCAAAGGTCTCTCAAGAGCCTTACTAGCAACAAAATTAGAACCACACACAGAATTCTTATCAACACTCATAGGCCCATTGGTGCGATCCATATTTCCATCACAACTATCTCTCGTGGAAGTGTTGCAAGCTCTAATGGGACTTACATGGCTTGGAACTTGTTCACTAAGAGGCATGTCATTCCTACTCATAGGATGGCCATTTTCTGCTCTGAGATTTTGGCCACCAAGGTTCCCCTCATAGGCTACCTTGGTATCAACAAGTGAGTTGTCTTCTTGCAGAAATGGTTGGAAGCTAGGATGCACGTGTACCGAGCGGAAAAAACTCCAAAAGTTTTCCTAACATCTCTGAATACGACCCTCATAATCGATGGCATGCATTTTTGCTTCCCTTAACGACTTAGGATTCCGCAGTCCCACTTGGATTTGCGTATTAATCTCTAAGCCATTCAAAAAGAGCTCACATAGCACATCATCTGTTAATGCAATGGCTCTTCTTGGCCAAAGCCTAAGAGTACTATCAAAGGCTCTAGCATACTCTTTAACAGAAAGATAAGACTCCTATCTAAACTGCATAAGCTGCCCTAAGACCTGAATCATAAGGAGTTGTTTTCCATACTCATCTAGAAATCTATCACAAGACTCCTCAAATGATCTGATCGATCCTCTTGGGAGGCTCCAGTACCATTTCCTTGCCTCTCCCTTTAGGGTACTTGGGAATACAAGCATTTGATGTATATCGTCGAACCCACTTGCAATGCAAGTTAGGTCATATTCTCTTAAATGAATCATCGGATCCTCATTTGGCAACCCATAAAACACTGGGAGATCCCTATAAAGAGGAGGACATTTAGTCCTCCATTTTGGGATCAACACTGGGTCATTAAAATCTTCATATTCATCATGATCTGGGTCCAACCTCTTAGGATCTTTAACCTCTTCCATCCCTGCCCTTTCCGGTGTAGGGGGGTTAATATCCTCATTGACATCCCTTTCTACCAACTCACTGAGTGGTCTAGGGAGTCCTATAAGTTTCAACATGTCATTTTGATCCCCTCTTAGAGGGCCTTCCATACCTTTCCCTTTAAAAGGAAAGTCCATAACGGTTTTATATAAGAGCTTTTGGTCCTTATCTAAAGCAAATTTATCATTACCACTTCTTAAAACTTGGGAACCGTGCCTTTTAAGCAACGGTTTTCCCTTGATAGCTAGGGCTTCTAACATCCTTGTGATGCCTACTATGTCGTCATGGTGGCCCATTACACGGGATGTTTCAACCACAAGAATATTCCATCATATATCCGCACTCTCCCATGGCATTATGGCTTTAGCATGATGACTTGTTGATGCCACAACTACCATAGTTTCCAACATGCTTGTTTCATGCCCTCTAGGTTGATGGATGGTTAAACCTGGTTTCTCTTGGGTAGAGACCACACCAAGGCGAACCTCGGCCCATGCCATCGTACTAGAGGATGGGGTAACCACTAATGGGCTACTCTTTTCATCACATAAATTATCTTCTGCAGAGGACTCATGCTCTACATAACTGACTAAGTCCATTAGTAAGTTTTGTACAGGGAAAGCCAACTTTTTCCATCCTTGAACAAACCCCATTATATGGGTAATTTAGGGTCCCTTGAAACCCTAGATTCGAGAATCGCCACTTATAGGCAGCTCCCGGCAGACGCACCACTGATGGGACCTAAAACGGGCCGGCACTGGCTCGTGCACTAGCCGGACCTCTATCTCATGCACTCAACAACCCTACGGCCTCGCGGCCAGGAGCGTTGATGACACATACATTGCCTTCCTAAATATCTTGCGTTTGTATTACGTCGTTTGTAATCCAACTCTAACCCAATTAACACTCCTTAGAGGGAGTCCCTACACATTGCCAAATAGCACGAAGTACAAACATAGGAGGTCCTCCCATGGCTGACTGCCGCTACCTCATTGCGACTCTCCTACACCTTGGGGATTGGCCCCTCGATGTGTCGCTAAACATATATAACATATGCACACAAACTTCTCTCTTTTATAATTCGTGTATTTCCAGGAGATATACCATGCTTCCTCACTTTACTTTCCTTTGGACCCAACGCCTAGCCTATAGCTTGGAAAACCTTACTCACTCAATGTTGGTCATATTCCTCTAAAAAGCAATTGCTATGCATCCAGGAGGTATTATCTGATACTTTTTAAATTTCATGCTTTATGCAAATTGTGAATGCCCACGTGCTCAAACAATTAATAAAATCAGCATTGGTGCACATGTGGAAAACATTTCTTTCAATGGATTTCTCTATCACTCGTATGCGGCGTTGCATGAACCTAGCACCGAGAAACCCTCGTGCTACTAGATTTTTTAATTTTTGATTATCGACCAACCTAAATGGTATGCATAAAAAACCAGCAAGCTTTTCATCATTTCATTTAGCATTTACACACTTTTTATACACTCTACCCCCCTCACCCGTTTAGGTTGTGCGTATTGCATGGGTTTAGGGTTCATTTTTCATATTTTTATTGCATAAAAAGCCATAAAACTCACTAAAACATAAAGGTAGGGCTGAACTGAGGCTAAACCTCATACTTCAGACCCTCCATACATCCACAAACATGAATCTTATTTTTTCTTAATTTTTGGCACTCAAAATCTATTTTTTCCCTATTTTTCTCTTATTTTCCCTATTTTTCTTGTATTTTTTCCATTTTTCTTCATTTTTTAATTACTAAAAATTCAAAACAGGTTATAGGCTGTGGCCCTTAGGTTTATTTGTATCAAAAAGATAAGTTTAGTTGGTGTGTCTTATGATATTTTCCATTGATATCTCAAAAACACCCAATTTTTCCATATTTCGTGTGTTTTACGGGTTTTTCACTACTAATTTCATCCACAATACTTATGATTTTCTGATTTTCTGAGCATAAATAGTTGAAAGGCATTGCAAACAACATTATAATGCATAATCATCTCATGGGAACAAGAATTCATGAAGCAAATTGCATAAAAACACCATTTTCCTTTGTAAAAATGAGGTTACCATTCTTTGTGGGTTGCGGGTTTTTATTTGCCATATCTCGGGACTGATTTTCAGCCACCATTAATGCTCATGACAGTCCACAATCAGCAATCTTCAATCCTCTTGCACTATGGAGCAATACGGTCTTCATTGGACAAGCATCCCTCATTCATTCCTCTTCTTCTTCTTCACCATATGAATCTGCCTTTAGGGGAGAGAGAGGGAGGAGAGAGAAAGACTGAAATCAGAGATCTTCATAGAGACTGCCATTGGAGGAGCGAAGCACGGCGATAGAGTCCACAGACAGGGGGGATTCAAGCCCCATGATCAATTGGGGGGGTTGTTTGCAGCAGCCATGATACCTCCTCCATCCAAGAAGCGCAAATTTCGGGCGCCATCTTCCTCCACTTTTTTTATCCCTCTTCATTCTCTCTCCACGTTTTTTTGCTTCATAAGGTGCATAAAATTTTAGAGGGGGGGTCCAAACTCAAAAGGCATGCCTAATTTGGCCTCCCAAGTGTCCACATTTTCATATCTTGACCATTTTGTGGCCATTTCCCCGTTCGGACTCCGAATTGAGATCTGAAAAATCTTGGGCGTCCGGCTTGGCATCTCGCATTGGCCGGTAACTCTTGTCAACCCGTAGGATACTTTGAAAAATTATGAAAAATCAACAAGTGTCGCTCGGGCACCTTTAAAGCACTTTGGCACTTAAAATCGTCCTAGATCGAGCCGCCGCCTCTGACGTTGAATATTTTTCCCTTGATATTCGTAATTTTTAGCTATTTTTAAGCACTTCTCGTCATCAAAATAGGGAAGGCGACGGCTCGATCTAGGACGATTTTAAGCGTCAAAGTGCTCTAAGGACGTCCAGGCAACACTTGCAGATTTTTTGTAATTTTTCCATGCGCCTGTGCCAGTCAATGGAGCTGTCAATTAGTGTGGGATGCCGAGACCTGCTCACAGAAATTTTCAGAACTGGATTCGGACACCGTTTGCGAGAGAGGCAGGAAAAGGGCCAAAAGACCGGTCAAAATTAGGGAGGTGCCCAAAAGGAGGAGTGAAGGGGTGCCTTTGGGAAGGGGCACCCCCCCTTCACAAAAAAAAAAGATTTAGGAGGGGGGCAGCGGCTGAACAGAGCCGTCGCGAAAAAAACGCCCCCCCCCCACAAATCGACATGATGGCTCAAGAGCAAGCCATGGAAGCAATTGCAGCAGGCCACTACATTGTTCTCATGCTCCGCATAGCTCCGTTCTGCGCAGACAATGGCAGCCTGTAGAGGGAGAGAGAAAATCAGTCTTTCTCTCTCCTCCCTCTCTCTCCTCTAAGGGGGAGTTCATGTGGGAAGAGAAAGGAAGAAGAAAGAATGCTAGAGGCTTGTCCAGTAACGATTGGATTGCTCCACGGGCTGGAAATGCTGACTTATGATCGTCATGAGCATGAAGTGCTGCTGATTTTCAGATTTGCAACTATGGACATGAAACCCGAAACACGCAAATAAGCGGTAATTCAATTTTTTCAAAGGAAATTTGAGATTTCATGGCTTTTGATTGATAAAATGTTGTTCATGTGGGCTAAAAATTGTTTATGTTGCTGTTTCCCATGAGTACTTGCTGATCATAATCAGAAAATCAGAGAAACATGCATCTTGTGGCCCAAAATAATACACTAAAACACGTAAAATATGGAAAATCAAGGGGAAATGATGTTTTTAGGCATAAAAATGGAAGAATAAATAGGAGTACCAACTATATTTTCATTTTTGTTGCAAGAAGGAACTAAGGGCCACAGCCCATAACCTATTTTAAATTTTTGAGTAATAAAATAATGCAAAAAATAAGGAAAAATACAAGAAAAACAGAGGAAAAATACTAAAAATAGGAAAAATTTGCATTTTGGGTGCGGAAAATTAATGAAAATTAAGAACAATATTCATGAATGTTTGTGGGGACTGAAGCATGAGGATTTGCCTCAGTTCAGCCCCACCTTCTTGTTCTAGTGTGTTTTTCCCGCTTTTTATACATAAAATGATGGCAAAATGACTTATAAATCTATACAACAATGCAACATTTGATTGATGGGAGGGTAGAGTGGTTAAAATGTGTCTAAATGCGGAGTAAAATGATGAAAAGCTTGCTGGTTTTTGTTTGCATACCATATAGGTCGGTGGATAATTATAGAATGAGAGCCTAGTAGCACGAGGGTTTCCTCGGTGCTAGGTTCGTGCAACGCCGCATAAGAACGGTAGTTGAAAACCATTAAAAGGATGTTTTCCACATGTGCACAATATTGATTTTATAATTGTTTGAGCACTTAGCATCCACACTATACATAAATCATGGAAATATTTAAAGGTATCAAAAATCCTGGATGCACAGCAATTGCTTTCATTAGGACATTGACCCACGTTGAGTGAGAGACAGGACACCCTAAGCCATAGGCTAGTCATGGGGTCTAGGGGAAAGAGAAGTAAGGACAATGGTACATTCCTGTTACGATTAAGTAGTACCTTGAGTGGATTTTGTGTGAAATGTTTATATGTTGAGTGACGCACTGAGGGGCCAATCCCCAAGGTGTAGGAGAGTTGCAGAGGGGTGGCGGCACTCAGCCGTTGGAGGACCCCCTATGTCTGTGCTTCGTGCCATTAGGCAATCTGTAAGGGACTCCCTCTGAGGAGTAGTGGGTGAGAGAAGAGTGGATTACAAACGACGTAATACAAATGCAAGATATTTAGGAAGGCAATGTATGTGTCATCAATGCTCCTAGCCGCGAGGCCGTGGGGTTGTTGAGCGCATGAGATAGAGGTCCAGCTAGTGCACGAGCCAATGCCGGCCCGTTCTAGGTTCCATCACAATGCCTTCGTGAATATGTCAGCTACTTGATCCTCTATGCTGATATAAACTAGATCAATAAGACCTAGTAAAACCCTCTCCCGCACATAGTGATAATGCACCTCAATGTGCTTTGTTCTAGCATGATAGACTGGGTTATTTGCCAAGTGTATACTACTCATGTTGTCACAATAAATAACAACTGGCCCATCTGTAGGCTGATGCATATCATAAAGTAGCTTATGCAACCAAGCTACCTCACATGCAACCATTGATGCACCCCTATACTCAGCCTCTATGCTCGACAAGGCAACTGTAGGCTGTTTCTTGCTGCTCCAAGTGATTGTAGCACTCCCAAAAGAGAACACATATCCACTGGTAGATCCTCTATCGAAAATACTACTAGCCCAATCAGCATCAGTGTATCCATGCAACTGTATCTGAACCCCAGTCACATAAAGTAGTCCATACTGCAATGTGGACTTCACATACCTGAGTATGCGTCTAGCCACATCCAAATGTGATTTCCTTGGAGCCTACATAAACTGACTTACCAGTCCAACAGCATAGCTCAAATCTGGCCTGGTAATAGTCATATAAATCAAGCTTCCTACTATGCATCTGTACATAGTAGGGTCTTCCAGAAGCTCACCTGCATCTGCGCTCAGCTTCACATTCTGCCCCAAAGGAACTGAAATAGGCTTACAGCCTTTCATCCCATATTTGGACAACATGTCCAATCCACACTGCCTCTGCAAGAGCTGTATCCCACTTGGTGATCCAATCACCTCAATGCCCAAGAAATAACGCAACTCTCCCAAATCTTTCATCTCAAACTTTTGCTTCAATAGCATTTTCACATGAAGGATATCTTCATCACTATCACCTGTGATAATCAAATCATCAACATAAATGACAAGCAGCATAATACCTTTCTCTGTTTTTCTCACATAAAGTGAGAAATTTGCCTTGGAAATCTGAAAGCCAATAGTGACAAGATACTATACTATCTTGTCAGACCATACTCTAGGTGCTTGCTTCAAGCCATACAATGCTTTCTTCAACCTACAAACAAACTCAAGATGAACAACATGCACATAACCTGGTGGCTGCTCCATATAGACCTCTTCTTGCAAATCACCATGCAAGAAGGCATTCTTTACATCCATCTGATGTAAAGACCATCCCTTTGATGCGGCCATAGCAATGATTGCTCTTACGGTTGCCATCCTTGCAACCGGATTGAATGTTTCTTCATAGTCAATGCTATATGTTTGTGTATACCGCTTGACTACTAATCTTGCCTTGTATCTGTTCACAGAACCATCTGCATTGTGCTTCACCTTATAAACCCACTTACAGCCAATTGCATTTTTACCTTTAGGCAAAGATACTAACTCCCATGTAGAATTTGCTTCCAAGGCATCCATTTCTTCATCCATAGCTTTCTCCCATTTTTCTTTTCCCATGGCTTCCTCAAAAGAAGTGGGTTCTGGTTTCTGTATCACTTTCACCATATATGCATAGTGAATGGCTGTAAATCCATCATATTTTAGCCTATCCACAGGATACCTAACTCTGGTAGACCTGCGCAAAGTAGGTTCACTCCCAAGTGCTCTCAAAACATTCCTGGTCTTCCTTACTCTAGGTGTAACAATAGAAGGAATACCCAACTCATCATCAATGCTCTGTTCTGAGCCACTAGATTCACTATCTACATAAGAGTGACCTGCATTCACATCCAACATGGATTGATCTACCTTCTCCTTTCCTTTTCGTGATACCTGAATACCACTATCTACATTGCTTTGAGAAGATTCTCCTGATCTCAATCTGCCTGTCCATGGCGAAGAATGTGAACCACTGCTAGAGGACGCTCCAGGTCCACTAATATCTTGTGACTGCTGCTGTGAATTCTGTGCAGCATTACCATTTTGTGCATCTACATTATCAATCACATTTACTGGTTTATACCAGCTACTCATCTCATCAAAAAAAACATCTCTGCTCACTGTAAACTTACAAGTAGAAGGGTTATAGCATCTATACCCTTTCTGCTGCAGAAAGTAACCAATAAAGATGCACTTCTCAGCTTTTGGATCCAACTTGGATCTCAACTCATCTAGCACATAAACATAGGCAATGCAACCAAAAATCTTCAAATGAGAAATATATGGTTTCCTACCAGTATACCTCTCCTCTGGAGTCATTCCATGTATTGCTGCAGTGGGAGTCCTGTTCATTATGTAGACTGCTGTAGCAACTGCTTCAGCCCAATAAAAATCTGGCAAGTCTTTTTCATTGAGCATGGCTCGAGATACCTCTCCAATATGCCTATTTTTCCTTTCTGCAATTCCATTTTGTTGTGGGGTATGATTGCATGAATATTGCTGCTTTATGCCATGCTCCTACAGGAACCTTGCAAACTCATTTTAGAGGTACTCTCCCCCTCCATCTGACCTTTGGTATTTTATTTGCAGGCCTGTTTCTTTTTCAACCATAGCTTTAAGAGTTTTGAAATGCCCAAAAACTTCACTTTTCTTTTTCATAAAATACACCCAAACTTTTCTGCTATAGTCATCAATAAAAGTGACAAAATAATGACAGCCTCCAAGAGATGCAACTTTAGTAGTCCACACGTCAGAGTGGATTAATTCCAATGGCTTCTTACTCTCTTGAACATGTCTAGGAAATGGTTTCCTTGCCTGTTTTCCAAACTGACAGGCTTCACATACCTTATGCATTTCTACAACCTTGAATTTAGGCAATCCTGCAACAATATTTTGGGCCTGCATTGATTTAAGTCGTTGTACATTAACATGACTAATGCGTTTATGCGAGATATCAATATCTGCAACTACACCAGTCCCATGTGCAAACATTGCTGCACTCAATTCAGACATGTCTGCATCCAACGTAAACATTCTGCCCTTCTTCTTTCCTTTTACTATCAAGCGACCTTTATTTTTCATATCCTCAACAAAGCATCCATGAGGATTAAATCTGACCTACAAGCCCTGCTCAACCATTTGATCAACAGAAACCAGATTCTTGGTGATATTCGGGACATGAAATACATCGGATAGGTATTTCTTTTTCCCATCCTGCATAGACAAATGAATTTTTCCAATCTGCACAATAGGATGTGCAGTATCATCACTAGTCTCCACAAATCCTGGTTTTTCCATTTTCCTTGCATCCTCCATTCATTCTGTATGACCTGTCATGTGGTTTGATGCACCTGAGTCAACATACCATACATCGTTGCTTTCTTCTACACTTGTCACAGAATTATTCATACGCTGCACCATAAACAAATGCTCATTTCTGTAATCACCCTGTATACTAGAAGATGCATAATTCCATTGTTGCAGTTTTCCATTCATGATGTCATTCTGCTTTTTATAGCAGTCTTTAGCCATATGACCCATTTTACCACAATAGTAGCATTCAACATTACTGTTTGCATTTTGGCCTCTTTTCCATCCACCACGACCTCTTTGGCTCCCCCTGCCTCTAGAGTTACCACGTCCTCCTTCATAGGACTGGTTTTCTTGAGTTTGCTGCATATTTTGATTTCTACCACGGCCTCCAAATCGGCCTCCTCTACCTCTGCCTCTAGCTCTTCCAACATTTGAGTAGAAGACAGCTTCTTTTGAAGTTCCTCTTAAAGAAGATACACCACCATTTCTCTGCTCCTTAGAAATTAGAAGAGCAATCAACTCCTCAAAATCAGGAAATCTTTCACGGACGGAAATGGATGTTCGGAACTGTGCATAATCCTTTCCTAGACCATTCAAGGTCACAGAAACTAAATCATCATCTTCCACTGGTGACCCAATGGAAGCAAGTGCATCTGCAATCTTCTTCACCTTCATGTGGTAGTCATTGATGCTCATATTTTCTATTTGCACATTATGCAACTCTTGCTTGAGCTGCATTTTCCTGGCTTGCGTGTTTGTGCTATACATTTTTGACAAAGTATCCCATGCCTCCTTTGGCGTACTTGCATCCTGAATATGCACAATCATAGAGTCTGAAATGTTGATAGACAGCCAATACATAACTTTCCTGGCTCTCTCATGCCATACTTTAAATGCCTGCATTTGCTGTTGATTGGGAACATCAGGAAGAATTGGTTCTTCTTCATTTCCTACAACAAATTTTCAATATCATTTTCCCATAAGAAAATTCGTCATTCTAAACTTCCATGCTTGGAAGTTGTTCTTGTCAAGCTTTTCAATGACAATCTGTGAAAGAGAATCAGACGCCATTACAGAACACTGCAAAAAAATTTGTCACTGCAAAAAAACACAACTTCACCCTCATAAGGGCAAATCTCAAAACTGGCGAAAGTGGTATTTGACCACACAGTCACTTCTTAGTGACGATTTTGCATAAACAGGAACCAAGGATGGTTCTGTAACTCCCAATGTCTCTACACACAAGCATACGATGCAATTTCTATGGTAACTTTTCACCGACTTGTAGAACAACGGTCGCACAGCATAAAATAGGGCCTTTTCCTGAGTGCGTGCAGAAAACTTCCACCTCCAAAACAAGGCCCGAAATGGCCTCAAATAAAAAAAAACAAGGTCGCCAAGGGCTAAAACCCTCCCGCAGCATATACTGCCCTCTTGCTTCACTGCGAAGGGCGTCTCAACCTGAGACAATGCACTCCTGCACTTTCCGGCTGTGCTGCCTGCAGAGACTTGCTCCCAAAACAGAAAATGAAAGCAACACTGCTCCTCTTACCAGAACACCGCGAGCTTGGCTTGCTTTCTTGAGCTCCTTACCATGAACAAGACTCTGATACCATGTCAAGATTGTGGGAGAGAAGGAAGGAGTCTCACTTGTAGCTTTCTTGCTTTCACAATGGGGGAATACACACAAGGGTGGAGGCTAAAAATAGTTTTCCTCTTCTTAGTTGTGTAAGCCAAAATAACTCTAATACAAAGAAATAGAAGAACCCTATATATGGGTCTCAAACCAAACTCAACTAACTAAGGTGGCATACTAACTAAGCCATGAACTAGAGTAGATAAGGATAGCTGTCATCTAGCTATTATTCATAGGCGGTGTACCAACCGCATCTGCAACTGACACGTCAGTGACATAAATGCACAACGGTCACCTTGGCATATCACGAGTGAAGCTCGATATCTCAACACCCTTGGCTGGTCCCTCCATTGGTTCACTCATTTTCCCTTGCCGTTTGGCACCCAATAGAATCACAACCCTATCTTCTTTCTTGAATTTCATAAATCTTTTAGGGAGATCCCGCATTTTTTGCTATTTGTCTGTTCGTGGATTGTTTCGCCCTTTCCTGCTTCAATCGTCTGCACCTCAGGTGGATGGGTAGGTCCCCCTTGGTGCGTCAAGTCTTGGTGGGCAGCCTAGGTATTTCTAGGTCACTATCTGAACTTACCTCTAACTTAGATTCAAACTCCCCGTCTTCGCTAGAAGAGGTGGTCTCCCCTGGTGGTCGCAGTTCAAATGGTGATTTTGTCCTAAGCACTGGTGTCATTTCCACGTTGGAGGCTAGGCCTGCTTGCTCAAAGTCTATGGCTCCTACGTGTTCTAACCAGGCGCGATCACAATCCATGTGCATGACCCCTCACTCTATCCTGAAGACACTCTTTTTCTGTGGCTTGGAGTCAGCCGGTATTTGTTCTATTTTATGTCCCTCAGTGTCATATTCTACAGTATCTATCTCACCCTCACTTTTTTCACTGAAGGATTGGCAGTCTTCGTACTCGTCATTAGAGTCCTCTATGTCAGACTACTCGTCATCTCCTAGGGCTTGGTATATCTCTTGTCGTTGATTAGGGACTAGGGCCTAGTTGTACATGAGGTTTAAGTCATGCACCCTGGTCCATTGCTGCTTGGATTCGTCTAAGAGATCTTGGAGTGGTTTGAAGTTTGCTACTAAATTGTCAGCTAGCTTGTCCGTTAAGTATTCTAGAATCTCCTGGAGTTCTCTTTTGTTGTTTTGCACTTGGAAGGTGATGGGATTAGGTCTCCCACGAAGGGTTCCTGCCACCATGCAAACTGGTACGGAGGGCGTGCCGTTAGACTTGCCCATCATCTTGATGGCTTGCTCATATGCCTCATGATCCGAGAACGGCAGGTCAATTGTCGCAAGGACATGCATCCAATCTCGCTCATCCTCTGGGCATGGGATATACTTGGTCAAGGGCCCATAAGACTTCTTGACTTGAGCGTTACCTTTGAGTATCATTGAGATGGCATCCAAGTCGACTGGTGAGGTCTTCCAAGTGTCCATCTCTACCCTCACAGCTTCCGTTCTGTTACCTAGGAAGATCAAGCCATTACCCCAATCTTCGATAACTCAGGCATTGCACATCCAGGGTCGGCCTAATAGGATATCGTAGTCCGCTCCCTTCATGATTATAAAGTCGACAGAGAACCGGACACCTATAATTTTCACTGGTCAATTTTTAAGTACCCCGAATAGCTTCACTCTCATGTCATTTGCTAATGTGACATTAAACCGAGTGGTCTCGATAGGTGGGTTTTTCCAAGTCTGAAGTATTGCGTCGCTCAGCACACTAACCCCAGCTCCTGTGTCTACGATCCCCTTTCTCGTCATGTTGCCTAGGGCTAGGACCGATAATACTACATCCATCTTGATGCCTTCCTAGAAAGCATTAACGTGTAAGGATTTTGGCACATAGTGCAGCATTAGACTCGATATTTGTGTTTCTGCATCATGGTTGTGCAGATCATCAACTTGTTCTCGTGACCCCTCAACCCACTGCTTCAGGTCTTGCCATAGGGTGGGATGCTGCTTAAGCAGGTCTCCCAGGCTTAATGTCATAGGGGTGGTCACTAGCATGGTAAGGAGGTCATTGACTGCTCGTCTCTCTCCTAAACCGGATTGTCCTGGCCAATGGCCATGACTGATTTGCGGGCCTACAGCATCAACGCTTGGCCTAAGCGGTGCTGCTTATGGTGCGGTCACATCTCCTAACTTTGGTCCAAGGGGTGAGATTGGCATGCTTATGCTGGGGAGATCATCGATCTTATCCTCTAGGATGGGCTCAGCGTCCCTTAAGTTCTCTTGGGCCTCTTTCACTGAGTCCTTTACTTTTTCTATGGTCTCTGGTTGGTGCTTTGGATGCGGATATTCCCCTACCTTGGCACTTCCCTTTTCAGCCGTCTTAGGGGCTAAAGTTTCTGCCTCTGCGTCCGTGACCTTCTTTCCAACAAGTAGAGTTGTAGCACTCTCAGTTTTCAGTGCAATCTTAGCTTCCGACCTCTTCTTTCTCCGCCTGTGGCTCTTCTTCCCTATCGAGGCTGCATCAAGGTTGCTAGGTCGTGGTATTGATATACTGGCCTGCTTCATCTGGGCACGGGTCATGACCCGCAATGGGATAGGTGTGGCCTCCCCATCAAGGTTCTTGCTAGCAAACAGCCCCAATGGGACAAATGGTACATTGCCACTTGAAGAAGGTTTCTGCTTTAGGCAATCGACAAAGAGATGAGTGATTCGGCACTCAACACATCTAAGGTCAGCTTTGTCTATGTTCTACTACTCCCTCTCAGGGCAACGTGATGAGACATGACTTGGGTGACCACAAGTCCAACACATGATTGGATCCTACGTCTGCCCTCCTAGGCCTCTACCTCGTCCTCTCCCTAACGCCAATACCGGTACTGGTCGATAGTCCATAAGGACTGCATTACCCTCGTCGTCATGAGAAACGTAAGGGTATACGTAAGTCTCTTCCTCATTTGGCTCTTCCACATAGTGGACTGGAGCGTCACTCAATTTGAAAGGTGAGAAGGATCGAAGCTTGCACGCGAGCTATGGCGGGAGAGCAAGAGCAAGAAAGAGAGAGACAAGAAATGGGAACTCCAACAGTCACAATGTGTGACCGGGCCTTCCTTTATTCAAACTGTCACTAAAAGAATAAAGAATAAAGTGACGTGACGGGCGCCCGCCACCTGCAGTGTGCAGTGGCGGGTACTGTCAGTGTAGTAATACACGGGGCGGCACGGCGGAGGCGCCTTTACCCCCAACAACCTCCCACTTAAAGGCGAATCTGCCCTAGTGAGAGAGAAAAGAAAAAGAAAAGACAGTACAAATGTACATAGGTGAGGAAAGGTGACATCTCATCCAACGCCTATCAACCTCCTGAGGAAGGCAAAGCGCTCAGTAGTGAGGCTCTTCGTGAGCAAATCTGCAGGATTCTCGTCAGTGGAGATCTTGACAAGGTCAACAGACCTGTCCTCCACGACACCACGTATGAAGTGATACCTCACCTCAATGTGTTTCGTCTTCGCATGGAAGACCGGATTCTTAGCCAACTGAATGGCACTCATAGAATCCGAATGCAGTGTAGGTGTAGCATCAATCCCAAGGTCAGCAACTAGACGGCCTAACCATATGGCCTCCTTGCAAGCCTCAGTGGCTGCAACATACTCGGCCTCAGTGGTAGACAAAGCCGTACACTTCTGAACCCTGGACATCCAAGAGATAGCCCCTCCAGCATAGGTGAATACATAGCTAGAAGTGGACTTCCTACTATCTGCATGTCCTGCATAATCGGAGTCAGTGTACCCCACGACCCCTGTATCCTGGTTGCCATAGCAAATACACATATCTGCTGTGCCCTTCAGGTACCTCATGATACCCTTCACGGCATCCCAATGTCTGCTGCCAGGTGTAGCCATATAGCGTGCCACAACACCAACTGCATGTGCAATATCTGGACGAGTGGCTATCATGGCATACATCAAACTGCCCACAGCTGATGCATAAGGGATCTTGGCCATCTCGGTCCTCTGCTCATCTGTCTGCGGACAATCGGCCTGTGATACCTTCACATAAGAAGGTAATGGACAGCCAATAGGCTTTACGTCCTGCATGCGGAAGCGCTCAAGGACTTTATGAATGTACTCCCGCTGTGAGAGATACAAAAGTCCCTGATGCCTATCGCGCTTAATGCGCATCCCAAGTATATGTGAGGCCTGTCCCAAATCCTTCATCTCAAAGCTCTTCTTTAGCTGAGATTTAAGAGCATCTAGCTCATCATGAGCTTTCCCTACTATCAGCATATCATCAACATAGATTACCAAGATAAGCAAACTGCCATCACGGGCTTTCTTCGTGTAAAGACACGGATCCATAGCACTCCTGCTGTAGCCCTGTGACTGCATAAAGGCATCAAACTTATGATACCATTCCCTAGGTGCCTGCTTCAAGCCATACAAGCTCTTCTTCAACTTGCACACTAGGTGCTCCCTGCCAGGTTCTGCAAAGCCCTTAGGCTGATCCATATAGATCTCATCATGCAAGTCCCCATGTAGAAAAGCCGTCTTGACATCCATCTGATATAGATCTAAGTCAAGCTGTGCAACCAAAGCCAAGACTAAGCGCAGGGTGGTCATCTTAACCACAGGAGAGAAGACCTCATCAAAGTCCACACCATGTTCCTGCTTAAAACCCTTTGCTACCAATCTAGCCTTGTATGCCGGCTTGGGGTGTCCAGGGGTACTTTTCAGCTTGTACACCCACTTGCATGGCAAAGCCTTCTTGCCCTTAGGCAAGGCAACCAAATCCCAAGTCTCATTCTTATGCAGGGAGTCTATCTCAGACTGCATAGCCCTCTCCCAGGAGTGACTGTCACCCCTGCGCATAGCCTCATCATAAGTGAAAGCTCTCCTGCATCTGTAACCAAAACATAATGCATAGAGGGCTGAAATCTGTCAGGTGGACGTCTATCTCTAGCAGACCGTCTCACCGCAGGCTCTGCTGCTTGTCTAACTACCTGTCCAACATCCTGGCCTTGTGGAGGAACTGCTGCAGGCTGTACTACTGGCTGTGCTGGAGCTTTAGGCTCCTCCTGAAAGATCACTCTGCGGATCTCAACCACCTTCTCAGGCTGCCTGTGCATCTTGTCTTCATGGAAGACGACATCATGGCTGCGTACTATTTTCCGAGCCTGCGGATCCCATAGGCGATAGCCCATCTCTCCTGACTCACCATAGCCAAGGAATATGCATTTAATGCTCTTTGGATCCAATTTACTCCTCTTGTCCTTGGGCACATGGCAGAATGCCTCACATCCAAAGACACGGAGATGCGCATAAGAGGGTGGCTTACCAGCCCAAACTTCCTCTGCAACCTGGAAATCCAATCCACTGGAAGGCGATCGGTTTATGACATGCACTGACGTACTAACTGCCTCAGCCCAAAAACTCGGGGGTAGGCCTGCATGGCTAAGCATAGAGCGCACACGCTCCTGAATAGTCCTGTTCATGCGCTCAGCCAAACCATTCTGGGGTGGGGTGTAAGGGGCGGTCAACTGACGCTTAATACCCCTGTCATCACAAAACTGCTCAAAAGCATGCGAGACATATTCTCCCCCATTATCTGTCCTAAGGCATTTCAGCCTATACCCAGTCTGGTTCTCAACAAGAGCAAGCCATCTCTGAAAAACTGCCAAGACATCGGACTTCTGCTTTATGGGATAAGCCCACACTTTCCTAGAAAAATCATCAATGAAGGTAACGAAGTACTTCGCGCCACCCATAGACATGCAAGGCATAGGCCCACAAACATCGGAATGCACCAATGCCAAGGGCTCACTCATACGTGGCCTACCCGATTTCTTATGCGTAGACCTATTCTACTTACCATAAAGACAATGATCACACGAGTCAAAACATGCATAATCCAAAGGCGGAAGATACTGCAAACCAGATAACATTTTCATTCCTTTCAAAGACATATGCCCCAAACGGGCATGCCAAAGTGATACATGTGGGATAGAGCCCACTGCCAAAACATGGTCTACAGAAGACCCAGATACAACAAGAGGATAGAGGCTGCCAGCCTTGGCGCCTCTAGCAAGCACAAGTCTGCCTTTGGTAATCTTCCAAGTAGAATCCCCAAAACAGACATGAAATCCTGCATCATCCAACTGTCCTGCAGACATAAGACTACGCGTAAGCGCAGGTACATGACGTACATCCCTGAGCAAAAAGGAACTGCCAGTGGAAAACTGCAACTGAATATCTCCACAGCCCACAATATCAAGAGACCTGTCATCTCCAAGTTTGACTGATCCAGATACAGTACGGTAAGAGTGAAACCACTCACGGTAAGGCGTCACATGGAAGGACGCACCTGAATCCAATAACCAGCACTGTGCATACATACTAGGTGTCTCAGTCAAGTGTGAAGCATCAGAAGAACTAGCTGCAAGTATAAACTCATCACCACCATCGGACTCTTCAGTCTGCGTGACATTAATTTCCTCAATCTTGACGTTGGACTTCGCAGGTACTATGCTACGATCAGAGGACTTCTCCTGCACTTTATCTTTCCCCTTATCCTTGCGCTTCTCATTGCGCAACTCATGACACTGTGGTCTAATATGGCCCTTTTTCCCACAATGATGACAAGTGACATTTGCATTGCGTCCACGCGACTTACTACGCGACTTGCCACCACGAGATTTAGACCGACCCTTCTGCGAGTCACGGCCTCGGCCATTACCACGGTCATACCTGTCATTCCTGCCTCTAACTGTCAAAGCATGACTACCACGAGAGGCATCCAAGTTTTTGCGATTCACCTCTTCCTGAAGAAGAGCACTCTCAACATCTGCCAATTTTAGAGTAGCACTAGAGGCACAAAGAGCAGTGCGGAATACATCCCATGACTCATTCAGAGTTCCAAGCAAGAAAAGAGGAGTTACTTCCTCTCCAAAGGTGATATCCTGCGAAGTCAGGTTCTTCAGTATAGCATGGAACTGGCTCAAGTGAGCAGACATAGTCGCATTATCCTTCATGCGCAGATCCATAAGCTGCTTCAACCAGTACATCTGACTCGCCGAACTTTTCTTATCATAAAGATTCTTGATCTTATTCCATAGATCCCATGCACTCTGTGCTTCCTCAAATACATTATAATGTACCTGTTCAGTGAGAGACAATACAATCGTGGACTTGCATAGCTCATCAAGTTCAAGCCAGTCGTCAATGTCCATAGTTTCAGGCTGCTCCCCACTCAACCGAAGTGGCTTAATCTGAGATTTCTGCACCAAAACCTGCCATATTTGACTCTTTCAGTAAGAGTAGTTGGTACCATCCAACTTTGTAATGTTAAAGATGGCACTATCATGCGAAGATGACGCCATTATGCAGGCTGGAAATGCCCAAACAGTCCAAAACTGCTTGTTGTTTTACTACAGAAACTGCCCAAAAATGACCAATACGGGGTCCAAAGGGTGAGCAAAGTGTGCCAAAAGTTGCTGCCCACTTAGTACTAGGTGCGGTACACCAAATCAGGATATTTCAGCATGAAAAGTACACCTCAGTCCACCAATAACTGCTTGCTGTAATAAATTGCAGGTATGCAGTCTAGAGAGCAAACTGTCCCAAAATAGGATCCAATGTCAAGCAAACAATGCTAGGTCCAAAGCCGGCATGAAACAGACATAAGCAAGGCCAATGACAGTGAAAAGAACATGAGCTCAACACCAAGCATGTCAAAATAACATCTGCCAGTGAAAGGCACACCCCCAGACACTCTAGGCAAAGTGTTCCTGTAACTGCCAAAACCTGACACAAATAGGTATCTGCTCAAAGAGAAAGATCCAAATATGAGACTCAGCTTATAAGCATCCTGTGAACCAAGAGTACATCAATGCATATCCATAAAGATCGGAGTATGATCCCAAAGTCTCAATGTGTATGTAGCTGCTCAAGACATAAACTGCTTCAAATACATGTAAGTGCTCCAATAGCATGCAACTGTCAAAGGTCAAGAAAGCATGTAAAATGCTCCCACTGGCACAAAAGGCGTACAAAGCGAGCTCAGAAGCTCAAACAACCCAAGAGAAAGCACCAGTGATAAGTGACCCTGTCAATGCATCAAGCGCATCCGAGAGAGCATGACATACATGAAGCACCAGTCGTATTAACCATGAAGCAATACATAAGCCCAAATAAGCTCTCGGTCAACTCAATGACATCCAAATAGCAACCAAGATCAGTGATCAAGTAAGCCGGGAATGCTCAAATACATCCAAATCCAAGCTCCAAATGTCGGTATGGCATACACGAACCAAATAGCATATGTCACGAACCAAAGCATGTAATGCAAAAGCCTAACTGTCAAGCAGAGACATGAGGCATAGGCGGTCCACGAGCATGTCGAGTCGGTCCAAATGCCAGTGAAGACGGAGCTAATGCGAAGCTCAAAAGCATCCCATAATCTCATACATATGCTCCAAGTCGTCCCCAAATGTCAGAGATATCATGCCAAAGCTCAAAGCATACATCCGGTATCGGTAGGTAAGTGCCAAAGCATGTAAAGTACCTTCAGTCCACTGTTATTCCAGCATGTATTTACTGTTCTAAATAGTAGATTTCAGCCCCAAATTCAAGCCAAAATCATGGTCAAACCAAATGCATACATCCCCAATACATCCGGGTAGGAAGTAGACCGCATACGGGCATCAAACAAGGTAACCGGAGTAGAGTATAAGCATTAAATGCCAATGCCAAGTGTGGCTGCCCTGTTTCCAGCACTGTATAACAGTAAATAACAGTCCCAAATCAGCCAATATTTCAAGCCAAAATCATGGCATAATCATGTGCATACATTCCCAAGGCACTAGGCATCATGTAGACCGCATACGGGCATCAAATAGCACAACCGGAATGGAGTATAAGCAACAAATGCTAATGCCAATGGTGCTGCCCTGTTTTCAGCCTGTTATGACAGTTTATGACAGTCCCAAATCTGAAGAAATCAGCCCCGAAAGATCAAGACCAATACCCAAAGCTTGAATGACATCAAACATGAAGTCTATAGCCCTCTTGATCAAGGTAGAGAGCAAGAAGCAATGGCCAAGTGTGGAGCTGAAGTAGATGAGTGCTCACAGCCTGGAAAAAATGATGCAATCTGCCCTGTTGGTGCTGAACTTGCTGTTGCTCCACATGGGCTGAAAAGGGGGTAATGGGGGGCTCAATGATGGCCCAAGGTAGGCACATACCAAGCCATGAAGGCCCAATGCAAAGGGGAGGGAAGATATGAGCTATGGAGCTCAAGAAGAGTGGCTGCCCTTTGTTCCTGCCCTGTTTCAATCTGAGAATACACTCAAATGCCTGCAAATGCTGAAGCAATACCTCAAGGGCAAGGCCCTGATGAAGCTCAAGAAGGCCAGGATGGAGCTCGGGAAGCCGGGGAGAGTCGGGAGCTCAAGAGGTCGGCTATGGCTGCCGGGATGGAGACCCAATGCGTGAAGCGAGTCGATGCGAAGGTCGGGAAGCACCGAGTCGAGCTCGAGCAAGAGAATGCCAAGCTCTGATACCAGTTGAAAGGTGAGAAGGATCGAAGCTTGCACACGAGCTATGGCGGGAGAGCAAGAGCAAGAAAGAGAGAGACAAGAAATGGGAACTCCAACAGTCACAATGTGTGACCGGGCCTTCCTTTATTCAAACTGTCACTAAAAGAATAAAGAATAAAGTGACGTGACGGGCGCCCGCCACCTGCAGTGTGCAGTGGCGGGTACTGTCAGTGTAGTAATACACGGGGCAGCACGGCGGAGGCGCCTTTACCCCCAACACAATTGATGGATCACATAGGGACCAGGTGGTCTAGGTATGCATGTAGGATTTATGTCCATCCTAGGAACAGTCGGCTTAATGTCGTTAGGTGTAGGAAGGGCCAATGGGGCTCCCCTTTAGAAGAGTGGTTGCGGCCTTTTCGCGAGGTAAGGCTGGCTGTATGGTTGCGAGTATGGAAGTCTTCTCGGTAATCTGCAATGCACAATGTCACGACCAAACCTGCCGTAGTTAGCGCAAGGTCTCGACCTAGGGTCATGACACTTGACTTGCAAGTGGTTTTTGCCACAGTATACGCATTGGATGTGTGGGCACATTGGTCGTCTCAACATGTCTTGTAGCTTGGCTATCTCCATCTTGACATCAGCCAAGTCTAGGTTTATCTTGGTGGCTTTCCCCTTATCTTGGGATGATGGGATTGATCGTTCACTACAGGCTAATGCTCTCTTTGAACTTCTCAAGTTGGTTTCTTCTGAGTTTGAGCTCCTGGAGCTCCGCCCTTTCAACTAATCGTCAACTCTGATGGCTTCCTCAAAAACCCCAGCTAGTGCATCTCACTGCAAGCTCAAGTTTCCTACCAAAGCCTTATACAGTTCCTCATTTTGAATTCCGCTGATGAATACAGTTGAAAGTGCTCTTTCAATAGGTTGTTCGCCCGTAGGGATTCTCTTAAAGAGACTCCTCACATGGGTCCTCACGTGGGTTATGTAATCATGAATGTCCTTCTTCTCATTCTGCTTAACATTCATTAGTCGTACTTGCAGATTGTCAGAGTATCCAGGCTCGAAAAATCTCTTGATGAAGAGATTCTTGAGGCCATTGAAGTTGGCTTGCTCTGTGGCATCTAAGCTTGTATACCAAGTCCTACCCTTGTCATCTAAGCAGAGCCCGAACGCTTGAGAGCGCTGAGTCAGGTCACTAAGGCCGTTGGCTTCGCAGACTTACTCGAACTGCTCTACAAAGCTGTATGGATCGTCGTGGGGTTGGTACTTATCAAGCTGCTTTGCGACTATTGGGATTTTAGACTGGCTCTAAGAGCCTTGGATACTAGTAGTGATGTCACCAATGTTGCGGCACTTTGCTCTACTGCAATGTTGTCTAGCAGTCCCTTCATGAGAAGCTCGCTCAACGTTAAGTCTCCTTCTAGGTCTCTCTCGTGTTCCGTTTGGTTTCTACCAGTTAAGTTCAGCACCCGCCGCTGCACATCACGCAACTCCATGCTTTGCCTTTGGCTCCTATCTTGCTCGTCTCTATTGTATTCGACTATGCTTTGCAATGCCTTATGGGCTAGATTTCTCTCTTCTTCTAAGTCTGCAATGATAGCATCTCTTGTCCTGCCGCAGTGCTCATACCGGGCTGCGCATTGTAGCTACTGACCAACTACTAAATAGGTTCTGGGAAAACACCTAAGTCGAGTTCCTCGTTAGACTTGCGGTTTGAGCTTTCTTCTGCCATAGTTGAGTTCTCGTGCTCCACCAAGCTATCGATCAGGTTGAGTAGGTTTGTTAAATCCACTTCGTTGGTGCTGCTTGCTTGGTCCTACTTTTCACATGTTGATGGTTTGTCTACGTCTTTGGGTCCTCTCCTATTGGTGGGTTCCTTGAGTGGTTTATCTGAGTGAGTTCATTGACTTATTAAATACAATCATCAATTTATCTCCACTCAGTGTGTGTGTTCTTTCCAGTGCAGTTGTGCTCAATCAGGCTTTCAATTTTCCTTAAATATACTTCAAGTGCAGAAAGGGTTGTTTGTAAATAAGAAGGAACCCACTCAGACTTAACAAGCAGAATGAACCCACCAATAGGAGATGACCCTTTCTCTCATTCTCTTCTCTTTTCTTGCTTATGTGTGCTTGAGGGAGGGAGTGTGAGAGTGTGAGGGAGTATTTACGTTCATTCAGTGTGTGCATGGTGCTCTTTCCCTGCATGGTGTGAAATCAAGGTTTTAGTTTTCTTTTTTAAAGTGCACTTCAAGTGTCAAACAATGTGGGGTGCAATGAGAATGGTAAATGCAACTTCTGCACTCCTGTCCATATTCTCAATTGAATATAGCTTTAGGCTGAGTTGCTAGCCACTCTCACTAGTCTCTAGGGTAAGCGCTGCATTTTTCAACTAATCAGGGTCTACAGGTTAGTTTGCGGCTCTAAGAGGGATTAAAAGCTAATGTGACTATTATAGCCACCCAATTGTGATTTCTAAGGTCAAATGCACCTGTAAGGCTTTGAGAGGATTCCCCTCTTGTAAGAGGTGTTCTGCTTTGCCCGAGGTGCACTAGATTTGTCAACTTTTTTACTGTCAAATTTTTTGTATGATTCTGCAATGTCTGATTTTGCAGCGTCCAATCAATAGAATTAGACATCCAAGTGAGGATGATCCGATTCTACCTCGTCCAATTTTCACATTTGATCATAGATTGGTCCAAGTGGCCGATGGCCAATCATCCAAATCTGATTCTATTTGTCTGGTTTTCACGTTCGATCAAAGTGGTTCGATTGTCGAATAATCGGACAAGTTGAGCATCAAATCATCAAACATGCAAGATGTGTCCGAGTGTCCGATCTGATTTTCCGAATCAGACGGTAGTGTCTGATCAGACGAAGCGTGAAGGCAGTGACAATACTAAATCGATTCTATGTAACAATGTACGACATACAAGCCCATAAGATCTCCAGAATGCAAGTATGAATCAAAAACAAGGTTTATATATACCTCTCCCCTTGTGACATCAACACATTCAAACACTCTTTTTCTCCATTTTTTTCTTGTTTGTGCCCTGTTTGGGCCTATTCTATAGCAACAACCCTAAAGCGATTCGCTTCAATTTCTTGATCCTATCCTACTCTCAATGCAACAAAAACCAATACCCAAATATTGAAATGATTTATCCTACTTGTCTACTCATCAAAAACCCAAAATACTTACTTGTTCTAAAGATTTAAACCTATATCAAGCACCAATTCAAGGATGAAACCCTACTTTGATGCTCAATTTGAAGCATGCAAGTGCTCAAGCTTGAATCCATGGTCCCGACACAATGAAACCAAAATGAAGTGGGAACTCACGCTCATCTGCCAAGACCCATGCCAAGACCCACGGACTACTTATTACTTCAAGCATTTCAAGCGAGCACAAATTGCTATCTCTCACCTAGCTGATGCGCTTTCGATCCCATGCGGGTGTAGTGAGCTTACCTTGATGTTCGAATGAGTAGTCTCCTCCCTCAAGCAAGACGGTAGCTCCACAATTCAAGATGTGAGCTCAAGTAACCTCAAGCCTCCTCCTTTGAGCTCCATCCTCCATAGCCACACGCAAGAGAAGAGAAGAGAAGAAAAGAGAATAGGAAGAGAGGAGATGGTGGAGAGCTTCTCCACCGCAGTCCCTCACCCTCGCACACTCACTCCCTCACACTCTCACACTCCCTCTCTCAAGCACACACAACCAAGCAAGAAGGAGAGAAGAAGAGAAAAAGAAGAGACCACTTTAGCCACACACTAAAGAATGAGCTTCTCATTCATCTTTTGATTTTATATACAAGCCCTCAATCCCTGAGGCACCCATTCACTTTTTACATGATCGGGCATCTTGCAAAGGTCCTCTTCGCCTATTCCCTTCTAGTTACCTTATCCCTTCACCTATGCCTTTACAAGTCGCACATGATGCCAGGAGGCATATTACACGGTGGATTCCGTGCCAGGGTAGATTCTGTGAGGTTTTACGGTGGATTCCGTAAACTTTTATTACCGGGGCTCATATACAAAGTGGATTCTTTGTGTGAGAAGTTGATGGGGACACCTATCCTTTTCGGGCGTTTTGTTAATTTAGTGTGTACATGGGTGATTCCATAGCGAGTGATTCCACAAAATACATATTTAAATTAATAAACATTTATGAGTTTAGAGTGCGCACTCGTGATAAATTAAGATTATGATTGATTTCTAACCAATTAATTTATTTATGTAGCTGAAGACTGCTAGGTATTCACTTTTGTCGATTTAATTGTATTATTTTACTAACAATTGTGAATGCTTCAGTTGATGTGTAGAGATAGTAGCGGTGGCAGTGGAAAGCATTAGAGGATAGCATGTATTCAAGTTATCGTCAATATTGTGATGGGCACATATCTTAGGCATGGCGCCTATATTTTGTCACACCTATTTATCAAGGCGTTTGATATTTATTTATTATTTTTGTATGCTCATGGGCGCACGATTTAGATATTTGTATTTGGACATTGTATTGGGTATGCCTGACTTCTTGGGCACCCGCCCATTGGCTTTATTTCTATTTGGCACAAAAGCAAACTCAAAAGCCAAAAGCGTACTATTGTGTAATTTGGGCTATTATTTGAGCTTGAAGATGATTAATTCATAAAATACATGCTTTGTGGAGTGCTCACATAAGGCATGGGGGGAGATTGTACCCAATTGGTCTCTTATTCATGTCGTGCATGCTTTCTACATTGATTTGTGTGCAAAAAGTAGAGTTCTTTGTTCTTAGGGACCTTCTGACGCTCACTACGTGTGCTTACAGCATTCAATCTGTGCAGCAGTGGTATCAGAGTGAAGCTGAGATCGAGAGCTTCCAATCGCTTACCATCTTGCGCGAAGGCGGAGCTTCCGGAACAATCGAGCTCTACAATTAGTTTCATCACGAACGGTCGATACGGGTGACTTCCTGGCAGTCAAGAACCCCTATCTGCAACCTCTGATCGTGAAGGACCGGCCTGAGGAGGCGGAGGACCACAAGGAAAGCTCCTCCTTCTACAAGTCGTTTTTCAACAGACAGTAAACTCTTCTTCCATATCTCAAAAATTTTCAAAAGCTTAAGTAAGCTTAATAAGAAAGTTAAGGCCCCACAAATCAACGAATTTACAGATGGCGAAAAGAAGACATACTAGGCGGTGTCGAATCCGTTGAGAACATATTCATGTCCTAAAATTCCACGACCGCTCAAGCAATTTAAAGCTTCCTAGTCTCAAAAGTCTACTAAGCTTAATCAGTCAAGCTCTATTACTTCTGCAAGTCCTCCAAGTCCACAGAAGTCAACACAGACTTATCCAACTATTCCCATAAAGAGTGTTCCTACACAGAAGCACAGAGTTCGTTTATTGCCCTCTGGAAGACCCTGTTCCTATTTGCAGACTTGCTAAACCAGTTTCAGCAAACGCAAAAGTTCATACGCAGGCCATACGAAGATTATACGCAACTTCTATGAAGACAACAAATCCTGCAATTGCAAAAAACAAAGACTATAAAAGCCAAACAAAAAATTATAAGCCTTGTATAGCCGACTTTGAGCTATGCTCATCCCGTTAATCAGATTTCGAGAGTGTGAGGTCTTTTGAATTTTACAGGATAACGAAACAAAATATGGACAATTTAATAGCTAAAGGTGATTTACCCGAACCGGCGATGGAACAAAAATTGGATTTAATTATGATGCAACTTGATGAAGAACAAAGAGCCCGACAAGCTTTGCAAGTTCAATTGGCCAATCTGCAACGATCTACCACCGACAAAGATGGACTGTGACCCGAAGATCTTATTCCACATACCATCAATGCGACGCTCGAAGCTCAATCCATCCGCAAAGAAACAAAGATAAGTAAAAGAAACTTCACATTTCATACTTTTAATGAATCTTGAGATGGAAAGACTGTACTTGCATTTATCAGTCAGTTTGATTATTACTTTCATGAAGAGACATATGCTGAGAAAGAAAAAATTAAATGTGTCACTAATCATTTAGTTGATCGAGCATCTCTATGGTGGACTGTGGTTCGCAAGAGCATTGATTGTTCCACTAACCTGGGAGAGTTTCAAAAAGAAGTTTTTGCAAATTTTTCTTCCTCCTCAATTCCATGAAAAAGCCATAAAGCAATGGAATCTTCTACAGCAAAAAGATCGTGAATCTATTTCCCAATACACTGAACGTTTTTCGAATCCCCTACTGCAACTACGTATGCTCGAAGATGTACCTGAAGCGACTCACAAACGCAAGTTTATGTCTGGCTTACTTGGACATTACTATGCTATGTTCAAGCCTACAACCCTTGAAGATGCAATTTCCTTGGCTCATGACACTGAAGACAAGATTCGTGGAAGAGACAAGCGTCCACAACAATTTCAAGCTAATGGTAACTATGGTTCCAAACAATTCAATTCAAATTTTAGAAGATTCAATCAAAGTCATTTTCTTCCATCTTCATTCCGTAAGTCTTGGACACGACTACCTGCTTTGCCATCAAATACCAATCCAAACCCTAAGCCATCCTCATAGCCAAATCCCAATATTCCTAGACTTCCTGCCATTGCCAACAATGTATCTAAAGCCAAACATATCGTTTGTTACAAATGCCATCAACCTGGACATATGACATCCAATTGTCAATCGAAAAAGCTACATGTCCAAATCAATTATCTTGGAGCAATGGAAGATGAAGAACATGAGGAAATGCTTGACTTTACAGAAGATGATGACGACATTGGTACTACTTCATGTCAAGATTGTGGGAGAGAAGGAAGGAGTCTCACTTGTAGCTTTCTTGCTTGCACAATGGGGGAATATACACACAGGTGGAGACTGAAAACAGTTTTCCTCTTCTTAGTTGTGTAAGCCAAAAAGAACCCTCATACAAAGAAATAGAAGAACCCTATATATGGGTCTCAAACCAAACTCAACTAACTAAGGTGACATACTAACTGAACCAGAACTAGAGTAGATAAGGATAGCTGTCATCTAGCTATTATTCATGGGTGGTGTACCAACCGCATCTGCAACTAACAAGTTGGTGACATAAATGCACAACGGTCACCCTAGCATATCACGAGTGGAGCTCAATATCTCAACACTCCCCCTCGAGTTCAATCCCAATTCCTGCACACCAAGCAGGTCTCTGAACTTGCGCAACTTCTCTGCGCCCAATGCCTTTGTAAATATGTCAGCTACCTGATCCTCTGTGCTGACATAAACTAGATCAATAAGACCTAGTAAAACTCTCTCTCGCACATAGTGATAATGCACCTCAATGTGCTTTGTTCTAGCATGATAGAGTGGGTTATTTGCTAAGTGTATACTACTCATTGTCACAATAAATGACAACTGGCCCATCTGTAGACTAATGCATATCATAAAGTAGCTTATGCAACCAAGCTACCTCACATGTAGCCATTACTGCACCCCTATACTCAGCCTCTGTACTCGACAAGGCAACTGTAGGTTGTTTCTTGCTGCTCCAAGTGACTGCAGCACTCCCAAAAGAGAACACATATCCACTGGTAGATCCTCTATCAGAAATACTACCAGCCCAATCAGCATCAGTGTATCCATGCAACTGTATCTGAACCCCAGTCTCATAAAATAGTCCATACTGCAATGTGGACTTCACATACCTCAGTATGTGTCTAGCCGCATCCAAATGCGGTTTCCTTGAAGCCTGCATAAACTGACTTACCAATCCAACAGCATAGCTCAAATCTGGCCTGGTAATAGTCATATAAATCAAACTTCCTACTATGCGTCTGTACATAGTAGGGTCTTCAAAAAGCTCACCTGCATCTACGCTCAGCTTCACATTCTACTCCAAAGGAACTGAAATAGGCTTACAGCCTATCATCCCATATTTGGACAGCATGTCCAATCCATACTGCCTCTGCAAGAGCCATATCCCACTTGGTGATCTAATCACCTCAATGCCCAAGAAATAACGCAGCTATCCCAAATCCTTCATCTCAAACTTCTATGTCAATAGCATTTTCACATGAAGGTTATCTTCACCACTATCACCTGTGATAATCAAATCATCAACATAAATGACAAGCAATATAATACATTTCTCTGTTTTTCTCACATAAAGTGAGAAATCTGCCTTAAAAATCTGAAAGCCAATAATGACAAGATACTGTCCTATCTTGTCAGACCATGCCCTAGGTGCTTGCTTCAAGCCATACAAGGCTTTCTTCAACCTGCAAATAAACTCAGGATGAACAGCATGCACATAACTTGGTGGATGCTCCATATAGACCTCTTCTTGCAAATCACCATGCAAGAAGGCATTCTTTACATCCATCTGATGTAAAGACCATTTCTTTGATGCAACCATAGTAATGATTGGTCTTATGGTTGCCATCCTTGCACCGGACTAAATGTTTCTTCATAATCAATGCCATATGTTTGTGCATACCCCTTGACTACTAATCTTGCCTTGTATCTGTTCACAGAATCATCTACATTGTGCTTCACCTTATAAACCCACTTATAACCAATTGCATTCTTATCTTTAGACAAAGGTACCAATTCCCATGTAGCATTTGCTTCCAAGGCATCCATTTCTTCATCCATGGATTTCTCCCATTTTTTTTTCCCCATGGCTTGCTCAAAAGAAGTGGGTTCTGGTTCCTGTATCACTTTGACCATATAGGCATAGTGAATGGCTGTAAATCCATCATATTTCAGCCTATCCACAGGATACCTAGCTCTGGTAGACCTGCGCAAAGTAGGTTCCCTCCCAAGTGCTCTCAAAACATCCCTGGTCTTTCTTACTCCATGTGTAATAATAGAAGGAATACCCAACCCATCATCAATGCTCTATTCTAAGCCATTGGATTCACCATCTACATAAGAGTGACCTGCATTCACATCAAACATGGGCTGATCAACCTTCTCTTTTCCTTTTCGTGATACCTGCATACCACTATCTGCATTGCTTGGAGAAGATTCTCCTGATCTCAATCTACATGTCCATGGCGAAAAATGTGAACTACTGCTAGAGGACACTCCAGGTCCACTAATATCTTGTGACTGCTGCTATGAATTCTGTGTAGCATTACCATTTTGTGCATCTACATTATCAATCACGTTTACTGGTTTATACCAGCTACTCATCTCATCAAAAACAACATTTCTGCTCACTGTAAACTTACGAGTAGAAGGGTTATAGCATCTATACCCTTTCTGCTTGCAGAGAGTAACCAATAAAGATACACTTCTTAGCTTTTGGATCCAACTTGGATCTCATCAACTCACCTGGCACATGAACATAGGCAATGCAACCAAAAATTTTCAAATGAGAAATATATGGTTTCCTACCAGTATACCTCTCCTCTGGAGTCATGCCATGTATTGCTGCAGTGGGAGTCATGTTCATTATGTAGACTGTTGTAGCAACTGCTTCAGCCCAATAAAAATCTGGCAGGTCTTTTTCGTTGAGCATGGCGCGAGACACCTCTCCAATATGCCTAATTTTCCTTTCTGCAATTCCATTTTGTTGTGGGGTATGACTGCATGAATATTACTGCTTTATGCCATGCTCCTGCAGGAACCTTGTAAACTCATTTGAGAGGTACTCTCCCCCTCCATCTGACCTTAGGCATTTTATTTGCAGGCCTATTTCTTTTTCAACCATAGCTTTAAGAGTTTTGAAATGCCCAAAAACTTCACTTTTCTTTTTCATAAAATACACCCAAACCTTTCTACTATAGTCATCAATAAAAGTGATAAAATAATGACAGCCTCTAATAGATGCAGCTTTAGTAGTCCACACATCAGAGTGGATTAATTCCAATGGCTTCTTACTCTCTTGAATATGTCTAGGAAATGGTTTCTTTGCCTGTTTTCCAAATTGACAGGCTTCACATACCTTATGCATTTCTGCAACCTTGAATTTAGGCAATCCTGCAATAATATTTTGGGTCTGCATTGATTTAAGTCACTGTACATTAACATGACCAATGCGTTTATGCCAGATATCAATATCTGCAACTACACCGGTCCCATGTGCAAGCATTGTTGCACTCAATTTAGGCATGTTTACATCCAACGTAAACATTCTGCCCTTCTTCTTTCCTTTTGCTATCAAGCGACCTTTATTTTTCATATCCTCAACAAAGCATCCATGGGGATTAAATCTGACCTGTAAGCCCTGCTCAACCATTTGACCAACAAAAACCAGATTCTTGGTAATATTCGAGACATGAAATACATCGGACATGTATTTCTTTTTCCCATCCTGCATAGATAAATGAATTTTTCCAATCTGCACAATAGGATGTGCAGTACCATCACCAGTCTCCACAAATCCTGGTTTTTCCATTTTCCTTGCATCCTCCATCCATTCTGCATGACCTGTCATGTGGTTTGATGCACCTGAGTCAACATACTATACATCGTTGCTTTCTTCTGCACTTGTCACAGAATTGTTCATGTGCTGCACCATAAACAAATGCTCATTTCTGTCATCACTCTGTCTACTAGAAGATGTGTAATTCCCTTGTTGCAATTTTCCATTCATGATGTCATTCTGCTTTTTATAGCAGTCTTTAGCCATATGACCCATTTTACCACAGTAGTAGCATTCAACATTATTGTTTGCATTTTGGCCTCTTTTCCATCCACCACGACCTCTTTGGCTCCCCCTGCCTCTAGAGTTACCACGTCCTCCTCCATAGGACTGGTTTTCTTGAGTTTGCTGCATATTTTGATTTCTACCACGGCCTCCAGATCGGCCTCCTCTACCTCTTCCAGCATTTGAGTAGAAGACAGTTTCTTTTGAAGTTCCTCTTGACAAATATACACTACCATTTCTCTACTTCTCAGAAATTAGAAGAGCAATCAACTCCTCAAAATCAAAAAATCTTTCACGAACGGAAATGGATGTTCGAAACTGTGCATAATCCTTTCCTAGACCATTCAAGGTCACGGAAACTAAATCATCATCTTCCACTAGCGACCCAATGGAAGCAAGTGCATCTGCAATCTTCTTCACCTTCATGTGGTAGTCATTGATGCGCATACTTTCTCTTTGCACATTGTGCAACTCTTGCTTGAGTTGCATTTTCCTGGCTTGCGTATTTGTGCTATACATTTTTGACAAAGTATCCCATGCCTCCTTTGGTGTACTTGCATCCTGAATATGCACAATCATAGAGTCTAAAATACTGATAGATAGCCAGTACATAACTTTTCTGTCTCTCTCATGCCATCCTTTAAATGCTTGCATTTGCTATTGATTGGGAACATCAAGAAGAACTAGTTCTTCTTCATTTCCTGTAACAAATTTCCAATATCCTTTTTCCATAAGGAAATTCGTCATTCTAAACTTCCATGCTTGGAAGTTGTTCTTGTCAAGCTTTTCAGTGACAATCTGTGAAAGAGAATCAGACGACGCCATTACAGAACACTTCAAAAAAATTTGTCACTGCAAAAAACACAGCTTCACCCTCACAAGGGCAAATTTGCAAAACTGGCAAAAGTGGTATTTGACCACACAATCACTTTCTAGTGACGATTTTGCATCAACATGCAACAAGGATGATTATGTAACTCCCAATGTCTCTGCGCACAGGCATACGATGCAATTTCTACAATAACTTTTCACCGACCTGTAGAACAGTGGTCACACAACATAAAACAAGATCTTTTCCTGAGTGCGTGTAGATAACTTCCGCCTCCAAAACAAGCCCCGAAACGGCCTCAAATAAAAAAAACAGAGCAGCTGAGGCCTAAAGTCATTTCCCACAGCATATACTGTCCTCTTGCTACACCGCGAAGGGCATCTCAATCTGAGACAATGCACTCTTGCACTTTCCGACTGTGCTACCTGTAGAGACTTGCTCCCAAAATAGAAAAATGAAAGCAACATTGGTCCTCTTACCAGAACACAGCGAACTTGGCTTGCTTTCTTGAGCTCCTTACCACGAACAAGGCTCTGATACCATATCAAGATGGTGGGAGAGAAGGAAGGAGTCTCACTTGTAGCTTTCTTGCTTGCACAATAGGGGAATACACACACAGGTGGAGGCTGAAAACAGTTTTCCTCTTCTTAGTTGTGTAAGCCAAAAAGAACCCTCATATAAAGAAATAGAAGAACCCTATATATGGGTCTCAAACCAAACTCAACTAACTAAGGTGGCATAATAACTGAACCACGAACTAGAGTAGATAAGGATAGCTGTCATCTAGCTATTATTCATGGGCAGTGTACCAATCGCATCTCCAACTAACAAGTCGATGACATAAATGCACAACGGTCACCCTGGCATATCACAAGTGGAGCTCGATATCTCAACACTTCAGATACTTTGCCAGATATGCCAACTTCACATTCTTTGTTGACAATGGAATGTTTAGTGCATGGTAAATAAAATATTATTTTGCATAATGATGGTAGCACACATGATTTTATTTCAGTAAAGTTAGTGAAAGGATTGAATTTACAAACTGTTTCTACACATTATCGCATTAAAGCAGCATTCCTAGGCACGAGATATAATGGAATACAAGAGGTGCATAACTTAGAAATTAAAATTGGTGAATACACTGAATGAAGGAATTTTCTAGTTGTACCTTTGCAGTCTAGTGACATTATCCTAGGCATGCCTTGGCATCATCAATATAATCATGACATAGATTATTCTACGCATTCAATTAAAATTTATTTCCAAGGAAAACAAATCACATTGCATGGTATGCATGCTTCTAATAATTTTCCACTGCTTACTCATACTCAAGCTAAATGTGCATTATGTAAAAGTAGCAAATCTTATTTAATTTGGGTGAATGAACTTCAAGCTAAAGAAAAACAGATGCATCCTGGGCATAAACAATTTCTTGCTCAATTTAAAGATTGTTTTGCTGATGATTTACCACTTGGACTACCACCTTCACGTCCTAAAGATCAAAAAATTAGATTTAATTCCTGGTACACAACCACCATGTAAAGCACCATATAGGCATAACCAAATTGAACAGAAAGAAATTCAAAATCAAATAGAGGAATTGCTTAATCGAGGATTAATTAGACCTAGTAGTTCTCCATTTGACGCACATGTTTTATTGGTAAAGAATAAGAATAATACTTATCGTATGTGCATTGATTATCGTGCCCTAAATAAAATTACTGTTAAGAATAGATATCTGATTCCTAGGATAAATGGTCTCATGGATAAACTACAAGGTTCTATCATATTCAGTAAGATAGATCTTAAATCTGGTTATCACCAAGTGAGATTGGATAAATTTGACATATTCAAAACTACATTTAGAACACAATTTGGACATTATGAATTTCTAGTGATGCCTTTTGGTTTAACTAATGCACCTCCTACATTTAGTCGAATGATGAATCGCATATTCTTGAAATATCAGCATTGTGTTATAGTATTCTTTGATGATATATTGGTATTCAGTAAAAATGAGAATGAGCATTATGAACATCTGTCTTTAGTTTTCAAGTTATTGAAATATAATAAATTGTATGCCAATCTAGAAAAGAGTGAATTCTTTCAAACAGAAATTGAATATCTAGGACACATTGTTTCATCAGAAGGTATTAAAGCTGACCCTAAAAAGATAGAAGTAATTTTAAATTGGCCCATACCCAAAAATGTGCATGAGTTACGTTCTTTTCTAGGTCTTGCTAGTTTTTACAGAAAGTTTGTGCAAAATTTTTCATTACTTGCATTACCTTTGACAAAACTATTAAAGAAGGGTATTGTGTATAACTGGACTGACAATCAACAAAAATCTTTTGATTTATTGAAACATGCATTAACCCATGCTCCTATATTACAACTACCTGATTTCAATAGACCATTCTTTTTAGTAGTTACTGATGCTAGTGGATCTGGAATAGGAGCCGTACTTCTGCAAGATAGTCATCCCATAGCCTACTCTAGCTGTAAACTGAAACCATCTGAACTTAAATATTCTACATATGATAAAGAATTACTAGCTATAGTACAAGCCTTACGTCAATGGAAACATTACTTAATGGGTTCTGAGTTTATGATTAAAACTGACCAATAAAGCATTAGACATCTCCTTAGTCAACCCCAAATATTTGACCGACATATCAAATGGGCAGCTTTTATTCAGAGTTTTCATCCCCTTATCCAATATCAACCAGGTAAAGAAAATGTAGTAGTCGATGCTTTAAGTAGAAGACCGACTATTCATAATATCTTTGTCATATCATTTGATTCTCTAACTCCTATGAAAAATACTTATCATCAGGACATTACTTTTCATGCTGATTGGAATAAATTAGTTGGAAATAACTAGATTCCTTTTGATTCACTGTCTTACAATAATGGATTCATGTTTTATGAAAAAAGATTATGTGTAACTATTCCATTTCGATCATTTGTTTTGAATGAGATTCATTGTCCTCCATATCAAGGTCATAGATGTATTATATCTACTTTGCGTACATTGACTGAAGATTTTTGTTGGCCACATATGGACACTGATGTATCTAACTTTGTATCTGAATTCTTAGTTTGTCAACGAGTTAAAAGACACCATAGTAAACAATATGGTTTACTAATGCCATTATCTATTCCATCACGACCATGGGAACAGATTTCAATGGATTTTATCACTAGTTTACCTAACACTAAAGCTAACCATGATATGATTTGGACTATTGTAGACATGTTTAGCAAACAAGCATATTTTATTCCATGCAAGAAAACTTTCACTGCATCTCAAGCTGCTCAATTGTTTTTTAAAACTGTTTTCACTAACCATGGTTTACCAAAAGTTATTATTTCTGATCGTGATTCTAGATTCTATAATAATTTTTGGATTACTGAACGAAGATTGATTTTTCATTTGCATTTCATCCTGAAACAAACGGTCAAACATAAGCTACTAACAGTACTATTTTAGATCTTTTACATGCTTACACTATTTCTAAACCACAGCCATGGGATACATTTACTTCATTTTGCATATAACAATACACCACACACAGCTACAAAGAAACCACCATTTGAAGTTATTTATGGTTATAGATTGCCTACACCTATTGCATCCTTATCCAATAAAATTCAGACTGCTGATGATATTACTAACATGTACGCTACTATCTTTGATGAAGTTAAAGATATGATTGCCAAAGCCCAACAATCATATACAAAGCAAGCAAATAAGAAAAGACAGGCCATGGATTTTAAAGTTGATGATTATGTTTGGTTAAGAATAGAAAAATGTAGATTACAAAGTGTAGATAAACACCAGTTGTGAAATTAGCACCTAGATTCTATGGACCATTCAAGATCATACACAAAATCAATGACAATGCATTTAAACTGGAACTACCACAACATTGGAAAATTCACAACACTTTTCATATTAGTTTATTACGGCTTTTTAGAGGCCAATTACCTGTACACCCTGTCTATGAAAACCCACCTTTCTTAGATGAAGAGACTGAAATCATTGAGTTTGAAGCTATTATAGATACTAACTTTTTTACCACTAGAATTGGTCGTAGATATTCTCGATATTTGGTCAAGTTTAAAAACCATCCTGTTGAAGAGGCCCAATGGATTCACGCTAGAGACTTACATGCTTTCCCCACTTTGTTAGCTCCACATTGAGCTAATAGCAATTGAGGACAATTGCTATCCCGCCCCGGGGGCATGATGCAAGGAGACATATTACATGGTGGATTCCATGCCACAGTGGATTCCATGAGGTTTTACGGTGGATTCCGTAAACTTTTATTACCAAATCTCATACACAAAGTGGATTCTTTGTGCGAGAAGTCGATGGGTACGCCTATCCTTTTCGGGCGTTTTGTTAATTTAGTGTGTACATGGGTGATTCCACAGCGGGTGATTCTGCAAAATACATATTTAAATTAATAAACGTTTATGAGTTTAGAGTGCGCACTTGTGATAAATTAAGGTTAGGATTGATTTCTAACCAATTTATTTATTTATCTAGCTGAAGATTGCTAGGTATTCACTTTTGTCGGTTTAATTGTATTATTTTACTAACGATTGTGAATACTTCAGTTGATGTGTAGAGATAGCAACGGAGGTAGTGGAAAGCATTGGAGAATAGTGTGTATTCAAGTTATCGTCAATATTTTGATGGGCACATACCTTAGGCATGGTGCCTATATTTTGTCGCGCCTATTTATCAAGGCGTTTGATATTTATTTATTATTTTTGTATGCGCATGGGTGCACGATTTAGATATTTGTATTTGAACATTGTATTGGGTATGCCTGACTTCTTGGGCACTCGCCCATTAACTTTATTTCTATTTGACACAAAAGCAAACTCAAAAGCCAAAAGCGTGCTATTTTGTAATGTGGGCTATTATTTGAGCTTGAAGATGATTAATACATAAAATACATGCTTTGTGGAGCACTCACACAAGGCAAGGGGGGAGATTGCTGATGCCAGGAGGCATATTTCACGGTGGATTCCGTGCCACGATGGATTCCGTAAGGTTTTACGGTGGATTCTGTAAACTTTGTTGACCGGGACTCATACACAAAGTGGATTCTTTGTGCAGGAAGTTGATGGGGATGCCTATCCTTTTCGGGCGTTTTATTAATTTAGTGTGTACATGTGTGATTCCATAGTGGGTGATTCCGCAAAATACATATTAAATTAATAAACATTTATAAGTTTAGAGTACACACTCGTGATAAATTAAGGTTAGGATTGATTTCTAACCAGATGATTTATTTATGTAGCTGAAGACTGCTAGGTATTCACTTTTGTTGGTTTAATTGTATTATTTTACTAACGATTGTGAATACTTCAATTGATGTGTAGAGATAGCAGTAGTGGCAGAGGAAAGCATTGGAGGATAGCATGTATTCACGTTATCACTTATATTTTAATGGGCGCATACCTTAGGCATGACACCTATATTTTGTCGCGCGTATTTATTAAGGCGTTGAATATTTATTTATTATTTTGTATACGCATGGATGCACGATTATGATATTTGTATTTGGACATTGTATTGGGTATGCCTGACTATTTGGGCGCCACCCATTAGCTTTATTTCTATTTTGTACTAAAACAAACTCAAAAGCCAAAAGCGTGCTATTTTGTGATTTGGGCTATTATTTGAGATTGAAGATGATTAATACATAAAATACATGCTTTGTGGAGTGCTCACACAAGGCATGGGGGGAGATTGCACCCAATTGGTCTCTTGTTCATGTCATGTATGCTTTCTACCTTGAGTTTTGTGCAAAAAGTAGAGTTCTTTTGTTCTTGGGGACCTTCCGGCGTTCACTACGCGAGCATACAGCATCCGATCTGTGCACTAGTGGTATCAGAGCAAAGCTGAGATCGAGAGCTTCCAATAGCTACCCATCTTGTGCGAAGGCGGAGCTCCTGGAACAATCGAGCTCTACAGTCAGCTTGATCGTGAACAATCGATACGAGTGGATTCCTAGCGGTCAAGAACCTCTGTCTACAGCCTCTGATCGCGAAGGACCGGCCTGGGGAAGCGAAGGACCATGTCAATATCTCCCTATTCAAGTCGTTTTTTCTCAGACAAAACAGATAAGCTTTATCTCTTACATAAATCTTAAAAGCTTAAAACTAAGCTTTTTAAAAGCTTAAAACTATAGTAACTCGAATTTTTATTCGACGGCATCAATATCTTCTCGCCGTGATTTTCGGCGACTGAAAAACGGCCCCCGTCCCCCTAAAATTCGACGTGAGGTTCAGATTAAGCTACAAGCTTAATCAACTAAGTTACAAGTCACTACTTTACAAAGTCTAACAAGTTCTGTAACTCTTGTTACTCTACAAGTCACAAAGGTCTATCAAGTTCCCATAAGTCAAAACTAACTTATTCCAAAAACTCCCATAAGGACTGTTCCTGCGTAGAAGCACTGAACTGCAAAGTTGTTCCCTGGAAGACTCTATTCGCATACACAGACTTGCTAAACCAGTTTCGGCACACGCAGAAGGTCATACGTAGATTTTACGAAGACTTCAAATCCCGCAACCCCAAAAGTCGAAGACCGTGAAAGCCAAACAAAAATCTATAAGCCTTGTATACCCGACTTTGAGCTACGCTTATCCCGCTAATTGGATTTTGAGAGTGTGAGGTATTTTGAATTTTTACAGGATGACGAAACAAAATATAGATGATTTAATGGCTGAAGGCAATCTTCCTGAACCTACGATGGAACAAAAATTGGATTTAATCATGATGTAGTTGGATGAAGAACAAAGAGCCCGGCAAGCCTTGCAAGTTCAATTGGCCAATTTACAACGATCGACTACTGACAAAGATGGACCACAACCCGAAGATCTTATCCGAAAAACCATCGATGCGACTCTTGAAGCTCAATCCATCCGCAAAGAAACAAAGATAAGTAAAAGAAATTTCAAATTCTGTACTTTCAATGGAACTCGAGATGGAAAGACTGCTCTTGCATTCATCAGTCAGTTTGATGATTACTTTCATCAAGAGACATATGCTAAAAAAGATAAAATTAGATGTGTTACTAATCACTTAGTCGATCGAGCATCTCTTTGGTGGACCGTGGTTCGTAAGAGCATAGATTATCCCACTACCTGGGAGAATTTCAAAAAGAAGTTTATGTAGAATTTCCTTCCTCCACAATTCCATGAAAAAGCCATAAAGCAATGGGACCTTCTTCAGCAAAGAGATCGTGAGCCTATTTCCCAGTACATCAAACGCTTTTGGAATGCCTTACTGCAACTACTCATGCTTGAAGATGTACCTGAAGCAACTCACAAGTGCAAGTTTATGTCTAGATTACTTGGACATTACTACGCTGAAGTCAATATGTTCAAGCCTGCAACTCTTAAAGATGCAATTTCTTTAGCTTATGACACTGAAGACAAGCTTTGAGGAAGAGACAAGCGTCCACAACAATTTCAAGCAAATGGTAACTATGGTTCTAAGTAATTCATTTCAAATTTTAGAAGATTCAATCAAAGTCGATTTCCTTCATCGTCTTTCTGTAAGTCTTGGACAAAACCACCTCCTTTGCCATCAAATACCAATCAAAACCCTAAGCCATCTTCACAGCCAAATCCTAATATTCCTAGACTTCATGCCATTGCAAATAATGTATCTAAAGCCAAATCTATAGTGTGTTACAAATGCCATCAACCTGGATATCTAGTAACCAATTGCCAATCGAAGAAGCCACCTATCCATATCAACTATATTGGAGCAATAGAAGATGAAGAACATGAGGAAATGCCTGACTTTACGAAAGATGAGGATGACATTGCTACTCCTTCGGATAATTTACCAGGTATGCCAACTCCACATTCTTTGTTGACAATGAAATGTTTAGTGCATGGAAAAGAAAAGATTATTTTGCATGATGATGGTAGTACACATGATTTTATTTCTGCAAAGTTAGTGAAAGAATTGAAATTACAAACTGTTCCTACACATTATCGCATTAAAGCAACATTCTTAGGCACAAGGTATAATGGAACACAATAGGTGAATGATTTAGAAATTCAAATTGGTGAATACACTGAAAGGAGGAATTTCCTAGTTGTACCTTTACAGTCCAGTGATATTATCCTAGGTATGCATTGGCGTCATTAGCATAATCTTGACATAGATTATTACATGCATTTAATTAAAATTCATTTTCAAGGAAAACACATTACATTGTATGGTATGCACGCATCTAATAATTTTCCACTGCTTACTCATACTCAAGCCAAACGTACATTACGCAAAAGTAGTAAATCTTATCTAATTTGGGTGAATGAACTTCAAGCTAAAGAAAACATATGCACCCTAGGCATAAACAATTCCTTGCACAATTAAAAGATTGTTTTGCTGAAGATTTATAACATGGACTACCTCTTTCACGCCTTGAAGACCACAAATTAGATTTAATTCTTGGTACACAACCACCATGTAAAGCACCATATAGGCATAACCAGATTGAACAGAAAGAAATTCAAAATCAGGTGAGGAATTATTAAACAGAGGATTAATCAGACCTAGTAGTTCTCCATTTGGCACACTTGTTTTGTTGGTAAAGAATAAGAACAATACATATCGCATGTGCATTGATTATCGTGCCCTAAATAAGATTACTGTAAAGAATAGATATCCAATTCCTAGGGTAGATAATCTTATGGATAAACTACAAGGTTCTGCCATATTTAGTAAAATAGATCTTAAATCTGGTTATCATCAAGTGAGATTAGATCAATCTAATATATTTAAAACTGCATTTAGAACACAATTTTGTCATTATGAATTTTTAGTGATGCCTTTTGGATTGACTAATGCACCTGCTACATTTAGTAGAATGATGAATCGCATATTTTTGAAATATTAGCATTGTGTTATAGTATTCTTTGATGATATCTTGGTATTCAGTAAAAATGAGAAAGAATATTATGAACATTTGTCTTTGGTTTTCAAGTTGTTGAAGGATAATCAATTGTATGCTAATCCAGAAAAGAGTGAGTTCTTTCAAATAGAAATTGAATATCTAGGACACATTGTTTCATCAGAAGGTATTAAAGCTGACCCTAAAAAGATAGAAGTAATTTTAAATTGGCCCATACCCAAAAATGTGCATGAGTTACGTTCTTTTCTAGGTCTTGCTAGTTTTTACAGAAAGTTTGTGCAAAATTTTTCATTACTTGCATTACCTTTGACAAAACTATTAAAGAAATGTATAGTTTATCATTGGTCTGATAATCAACAAAAATCTTTTGATTTATTGAAACATGCATTAACCCATGCTCCTGTATTACAACTACGTGATTTCAATAGACCATTCTTTTTAGTAGTTACTGATGCTAGCGGATCTGGAATAGGAGTCGTACTCATGCAAGATAATCATCCCATAGCCTATTCTAGCTGTAAACTGAAACCATCCGAACTTAAATATTCCACTTATGATAAAGAATTATTAACTGTTATACAAGCTTTAAGACAATGGAAACATTACTTAATGGGTTCCGAGTTTACTATTAAGACTGACCAACAAAGCATTAGACACCTCCTTAGTCAACCCCAAATATCTCACATACATATCAAATGGGTAACTTTTATTCAGAGTTTTCATCCCCTTATCCAATATCAACTAGGTAAAGAAAATGTAGTAGCCGATGCTTTAAGTAGAAGACCGACTATTCATAATATCTTTGTCATATCATTTGATTCTCTAACTCCTATGAAAAATACTTATCATCAGGATATTACTTTTCATGCTAATTGGAATAAATTAGTTGGAAATAACTAGATTCCTATTGATTCACTGTCTTACAATAATGGATTCATGTTTTATGAAAAAAGATTATGTGTAACTATTCCATTTCGATCATTTGTTTTGAATGAGATTCATTGTCCTCCATATCAAGGTCATAGATGTATTATATCTACTTTGCGTACATTGACTGAAGATTTTTGTTGGCCACATATGGACACTGATGTATCTAGCTTTGTATCTAAATTCTTAGTTTGTCAACGAGTTAAAAGACACCATAGTAAACAATATGGTTTACTAATGCCATTATCTATTCCATCACGACCATGGGAACAGATTTCAATGGATTTTATCACTAGTTTACCTAACACTAAAGCTAACCATGATATGATTTGGACTATTGTAGACATGTTTAGCAAACAAGCATATTTTATTCCATGCAAGAAAACTTTCACTGCATCTCAAGCTGCTCAATTGTTTTTTAAAACTGTTTTCACTAACCATGGTTTACCAAAAGTTATTATTTCTGATCGTGATTCTAGATTCTATAATAATTTTTGGATTACTGAACGAAGATTGATTTTTCATTTGCATTTCATCCTGAAACAAACGGTCAAACATAAGCTACTAACAGTACTATTTTAGATCTTTTACATGCTTACACTATTTCTAAACCACAGCCATGGGATACATTTACTTCATTTTGCATATAACAATACACCACACACAGCTACAAAGAAACCACCATTTGAAGTTATTTATGGTTATAGATTGCCTACACCTATTGCATCCTTATCCAATAAAATTCAGACTGCTGATGATATTACTAACATGTACGCTACTATCTTTGATGAAGTTAAAGATATGATTGCCAAAGCCCAACAATCATATACAAAGCAAGCAAATAAGAAAAGACAGGCCATGGATTTTAAAGTTGATGATTATGTTTGGTTAAGAATAGAAAAATGTAGATTACAAAGTGTAGATAAACACCAGTTGTGAAATTAGCACCTAGATTCTATGGACCATTCAAGATCATACACAAAATCAATGACAATGCATTTAAACTGGAACTACCACAACATTGGAAAATTCACAACACTTTTCATATTAGTTTATTACGGCTTTTTAGAGGCCAATTACCTGTACACCCTGTCTATGAAAACCCACCTTTCTTAGATGAAGAGACTGAAATCATTGAGTTTGAAGCTATTATAGATACTAACTTTTTTACCACTAGAATTGGTCGTAGATATTCTCGATATTTGGTCAAGTTTAAAAACCATCCTGTTGAAGAGGCCCAATGGATTCACGCTAGAGACTTACATGCTTTCCCCACTTTGTTAGCTCCACATTGAGCTAATAGCAATTGAGGACAATTGCTATCCCGCCCCGGGGGCATGATGCAAGGAGACATATTACATGGTGGATTCCATGCCACAGTGGATTCCATGAGGTTTTACGGTGGATTCCGTAAACTTTTATTACCAAATCTCATACACAAAGTGGATTCTTTGTGCGAGAAGTCGATGGGTACGCCTATCCTTTTCGGGCGTTTTGTTAATTTAGTGTGTACATGGGTGATTCCACAGCGGGTGATTCTGCAAAATACATATTTAAATTAATAAACGTTTATGAGTTTAGAGTGCGCACTTGTGATAAATTAAGGTTAGGATTGATTTCTAACCAATTTATTTATTTATCTAGCTGAAGATTGCTAGGTATTCACTTTTGTCGGTTTAATTGTATTATTTTACTAACGATTGTGAATACTTCAGTTGATGTGTAGAGATAGCAACGGAGGTAGTGGAAAGCATTGGAGAATAGTGTGTATTCAAGTTATCGTCAATATTTTGATGGGCACATACCTTAGGCATGGTGCCTATATTTTGTCGCGCCTATTTATCAAGGCGTTTGATATTTATTTATTATTTTTGTATGCGCATGGGTGCACGATTTAGATATTTGTATTTGAACATTGTATTGGGTATGCCTGACTTCTTGGGCACTCGCCCATTAACTTTATTTCTATTTGACACAAAAGCAAACTCAAAAGCCAAAAGCGTGCTATTTTGTAATGTGGGCTATTATTTGAGCTTGAAGATGATTAATACATAAAATACATGCTTTGTGGAGCACTCACACAAGGCAAGGGGGGAGATTGCTGATGCCAGGAGGCATATTTCACGGTGGATTCCGTGCCACGATGGATTCCGTAAGGTTTTACGGTGGATTCTGTAAACTTTGTTGACCGGGACTCATACACAAAGTGGATTCTTTGTGCAGGAAGTTGATGGGGATGCCTATCCTTTTCGGGCGTTTTATTAATTTAGTGTGTACATGTGTGATTCCATAGTGGGTGATTCCGCAAAATACATATTAAATTAATAAACATTTATAAGTTTAGAGTACACACTCGTGATAAATTAAGGTTAGGATTGATTTCTAACCAGATGATTTATTTATGTAGCTGAAGACTGCTAGGTATTCACTTTTGTTGGTTTAATTGTATTATTTTACTAACGATTGTGAATACTTCAATTGATGTGTAGAGATAGCAGTAGTGGCAGAGGAAAGCATTGGAGGATAGCATGTATTCACGTTATCACTTATATTTTAATGGGCGCATACCTTAGGCATGACACCTATATTTTGTCGCGCGTATTTATTAAGGCGTTGAATATTTATTTATTATTTTGTATACGCATGGATGCACGATTATGATATTTGTATTTGGACATTGTATTGGGTATGCCTGACTATTTGGGCGCCACCCATTAGCTTTATTTCTATTTTGTACTAAAACAAACTCAAAAGCCAAAAGCGTGCTATTTTGTGATTTGGGCTATTATTTGAGATTGAAGATGATTAATACATAAAATACATGCTTTGTGGAGTGCTCACACAAGGCATGGGGGGAGATTGCACCCAATTGGTCTCTTGTTCATGTCATGTATGCTTTCTACCTTGAGTTTTGTGCAAAAAGTAGAGTTCTTTTGTTCTTGGGGACCTTCCGGCGTTCACTACGCGAGCATACAGCATCCGATCTGTGCACTAGTGGTATCAGAGCAAAGCTGAGATCGAGAGCTTCCAATAGCTACCCATCTTGTGCGAAGGCGGAGCTCCTGGAACAATCGAGCTCTACAGTCAGCTTGATCGTGAACAATCGATACGAGTGGATTCCTAGCGGTCAAGAACCTCTGTCTACAGCCTCTGATCGCGAAGGACCGGCCTGGGGAAGCGAAGGACCATGTCAATATCTCCCTATTCAAGTCGTTTTTTCTCAGACAAAACAGATAAGCTTTATCTCTTACATAAATCTTAAAAGCTTAAAACTAAGCTTTTTAAAAGCTTAAAACTATAGTAACTCGAATTTTTATTCGACGGCATCAATATCTTCTCGCCGTGATTTTCGGCGACTGAAAAACGGCCCCCGTCCCCCTAAAATTCGACGTGAGGTTCAGATTAAGCTACAAGCTTAATCAACTAAGTTACAAGTCACTACTTTACAAAGTCTAACAAGTTCTGTAACTCTTGTTACTCTACAAGTCACAAAGGTCTATCAAGTTCCCATAAGTCAAAACTAACTTATTCCAAAAACTCCCATAAGGACTGTTCCTGCGTAGAAGCACTGAACTGCAAAGTTGTTCCCTGGAAGACTCTATTCGCATACACAGACTTGCTAAACCAGTTTCGGCACACGCAGAAGGTCATACGTAGATTTTACGAAGACTTCAAATCCCGCAACCCCAAAAGTCGAAGACCGTGAAAGCCAAACAAAAATCTATAAGCCTTGTATACCCGACTTTGAGCTACGCTTATCCCGCTAATTGGATTTTGAGAGTGTGAGGTATTTTGAATTTTTACAGGATGACGAAACAAAATATAGATGATTTAATGGCTGAAGGCAATCTTCCTGAACCTACGATGGAACAAAAATTGGATTTAATCATGATGTAGTTGGATGAAGAACAAAGAGCCCGGCAAGCCTTGCAAGTTCAATTGGCCAATTTACAACGATCGACTACTGACAAAGATGGACCACAACCCGAAGATCTTATCCGAAAAACCATCGATGCGACTCTTGAAGCTCAATCCATCCGCAAAGAAACAAAGATAAGTAAAAGAAATTTCAAATTCTGTACTTTCAATGGAACTCGAGATGGAAAGACTGCTCTTGCATTCATCAGTCAGTTTGATGATTACTTTCATCAAGAGACATATGCTAAAAAAGATAAAATTAGATGTGTTACTAATCACTTAGTCGATCGAGCATCTCTTTGGTGGACCGTGGTTCGTAAGAGCATAGATTATCCCACTACCTGGGAGAATTTCAAAAAGAAGTTTATGTAGAATTTCCTTCCTCCACAATTCCATGAAAAAGCCATAAAGCAATGGGACCTTCTTCAGCAAAGAGATCGTGAGCCTATTTCCCAGTACATCAAACGCTTTTGGAATGCCTTACTGCAACTACTCATGCTTGAAGATGTACCTGAAGCAACTCACAAGTGCAAGTTTATGTCTAGATTACTTGGACATTACTACGCTGAAGTCAATATGTTCAAGCCTGCAACTCTTAAAGATGCAATTTCTTTAGCTTATGACACTGAAGACAAGCTTTGAGGAAGAGACAAGCGTCCACAACAATTTCAAGCAAATGGTAACTATGGTTCTAAGTAATTCATTTCAAATTTTAGAAGATTCAATCAAAGTCGATTTCCTTCATCGTCTTTCTGTAAGTCTTGGACAAAACCACCTCCTTTGCCATCAAATACCAATCAAAACCCTAAGCCATCTTCACAGCCAAATCCTAATATTCCTAGACTTCATGCCATTGCAAATAATGTATCTAAAGCCAAATCTATAGTGTGTTACAAATGCCATCAACCTGGATATCTAGTAACCAATTGCCAATCGAAGAAGCCACCTATCCATATCAACTATATTGGAGCAATAGAAGATGAAGAACATGAGGAAATGCCTGACTTTACGAAAGATGAGGATGACATTGCTACTCCTTCGGATAATTTACCAGGTATGCCAACTCCACATTCTTTGTTGACAATGAAATGTTTAGTGCATGGAAAAGAAAAGATTATTTTGCATGATGATGGTAGTACACATGATTTTATTTCTGCAAAGTTAGTGAAAGAATTGAAATTACAAACTGTTCCTACACATTATCGCATTAAAGCAACATTCTTAGGCACAAGGTATAATGGAACACAATAGGTGAATGATTTAGAAATTCAAATTGGTGAATACACTGAAAGGAGGAATTTCCTAGTTGTACCTTTACAGTCCAGTGATATTATCCTAGGTATGCATTGGCGTCATTAGCATAATCTTGACATAGATTATTACATGCATTTAATTAAAATTCATTTTCAAGGAAAACACATTACATTGTATGGTATGCACGCATCTAATAATTTTCCACTGCTTACTCATACTCAAGCCAAACGTACATTACGCAAAAGTAGTAAATCTTATCTAATTTGGGTGAATGAACTTCAAGCTAAAGAAAACATATGCACCCTAGGCATAAACAATTCCTTGCACAATTAAAAGATTGTTTTGCTGAAGATTTATAACATGGACTACCTCTTTCACGCCTTGAAGACCACAAATTAGATTTAATTCTTGGTACACAACCACCATGTAAAGCACCATATAGGCATAACCAGATTGAACAGAAAGAAATTCAAAATCAGGTGAGGAATTATTAAACAGAGGATTAATCAGACCTAGTAGTTCTCCATTTGGCACACTTGTTTTGTTGGTAAAGAATAAGAACAATACATATCGCATGTGCATTGATTATCGTGCCCTAAATAAGATTACTGTAAAGAATAGATATCCAATTCCTAGGGTAGATAATCTTATGGATAAACTACAAGGTTCTGCCATATTTAGTAAAATAGATCTTAAATCTGGTTATCATCAAGTGAGATTAGATCAATCTAATATATTTAAAACTGCATTTAGAACACAATTTTGTCATTATGAATTTTTAGTGATGCCTTTTGGATTGACTAATGCACCTGCTACATTTAGTAGAATGATGAATCGCATATTTTTGAAATATTAGCATTGTGTTATAGTATTCTTTGATGATATCTTGGTATTCAGTAAAAATGAGAAAGAATATTATGAACATTTGTCTTTGGTTTTCAAGTTGTTGAAGGATAATCAATTGTATGCTAATCCAGAAAAGAGTGAGTTCTTTCAAATAGAAATTGAATATCTAGGACACATTGTTTCATCAGAAGGTATTAAAGCTGACCCTAAAAAGATAGAAGTAATTTTAAATTGGCCCATACCCAAAAATGTGCATGAGTTACGTTCTTTTCTAGGTCTTGCTAGTTTTTACAGAAAGTTTGTGCAAAATTTTTCATTACTTGCATTACCTTTGACAAAACTATTAAAGAAATGTATAGTTTATCATTGGTCTGATAATCAACAAAAATCTTTTGATTTATTGAAACATGCATTAACCCATGCTCCTGTATTACAACTACGTGATTTCAATAGACCATTCTTTTTAGTAGTTACTGATGCTAGCGGATCTGGAATAGGAGTCGTACTCATGCAAGATAATCATCCCATAGCCTATTCTAGCTGTAAACTGAAACCATCCGAACTTAAATATTCCACTTATGATAAAGAATTATTAACTGTTATACAAGCTTTAAGACAATGGAAACATTACTTAATGGGTTCCGAGTTTACTATTAAGACTGACCAACAAAGCATTAGACACCTCCTTAGTCAACCCCAAATATCTCACATACATATCAAATGGGTAACTTTTATTCAGAGTTTTCATCCCCTTATCCAATATCAACTAGGTAAAGAAAATGTAGTAGCCGATGCTTTAAGTAGAAGACCGACTATTCATAATATCTTTGTCATATCATTTGATTCTCTAACTCCTATGAAAAATACTTATCATCAGGATATTACTTTTCATGCTAATTGGAATAAATTAGTTGGAAATAACTAGATTCCTATTGATTCACTGTCTTACAATAATGGATTCATGTTTTATGAAAAAAGATTATGTGTAACTATTCCATTTCGATCATTTGTTTTGAATGAGATTCATTGTCCTCCATATCAAGGTCATAGATGTATTATATCTACTTTGCGTACATTGACTGAAGATTTTTGTTGGCCACATATGGACACTGATGTATCTAGCTTTGTATCTAAATTCTTAGTTTGTCAACGAGTTAAAAGACACCATAGTAAACAATATGGTTTACTAATGCCATTATCTATTCCATCACGACCATGGGAACAGATTTCAATGGATTTTATCACTAGTTTACCTAACACTAAAGCTAACCATGATATGATTTGGACTATTGTAGACATGTTTAGCAAACAAGCATATTTTATTCCATGCAAGAAAACTTTCACTGCATCTCAAGCTGCTCAATTGTTTTTTAAAACTGTTTTCACTAACCATGGTTTACCAAAAGTTATTATTTCTGATCGTGATTCTAGATTCTATAATAATTTTTGGATTACTTTGTTTGCTAACTTAGGAACGAAGATTGATTTTTCATTTGCATTTCATCCTGAAACAAACGGTCAAACATAAGCTACTAACAGTACTATTTTAGATCTTTTACGTGCTTACACTATTTCTAAACCACAGCCATGGGATGCATTTACTTCATTTTGCATATAACAATACACCACACACAGCTACAAAGAAACCACCATTTGAAGTTATTTATGGTTATAGATTGCCTACACCTATTGCATCTTTATCAATTAGAATTCAGAGTGTTGATGATATTGCTAACATGCATGCTACTATTTTTGATGAGGTTAAAGACATGATTGCCAAAGCCTAGCAATCATATACAAAACAAGCCAATAAGAAAAGATAGGCCATGAATTTCAAAGTTGATGACTATGTTTGGTTAAGAATAGAAAAACGTAGATTACAAAGTGTAGATAAACACCCAGTTGTAAAATTAGCACCTAAATTCTATGGACCATTCAAGATCATTTACAAAATCAATGACAATGCATTTAAGTTAGAACTACCACCACATTGAAAAATTCACAACACCTTTTACATTAGTTTATTACGACCCTTTAGAGGCCAACTACATGTACACCCTGTTTATGAAAACCCACGTTTGCTAGATGAAGAGACTGAAATCCTTGAGCCTGAAGCTATCATAGATACAGACTTTATGACCACTAGAACTGGCCGTAGATATTCTAGATATTTGGTCAAGTTTAAAAACCATCCTGTTGAAGAGGCCCAATGGATGCACGCTAGAGACTTGAATGCTTTCCCCACTCTATTAGCTCCACATTGAGCTAATAGCAATTGAGGAAAATTGCTATCCCACCCCGAGGGTATGATGCCAGGAGGCATATTTCACGGTGGATTCCGTGAGGTTTTACGGTGGATTCCGTAAACTTTGTTGACCAGGGCTCATACACAAAGTGGATTCTTTGTGCGAGAAGTTGATGGGGATGCCTATCCTTTTCGGGCGTTTTATTAATTTAGTGTATACATGTGTGATTCCATAGCAGGTGATTCCGCAAAATACATATTAAATTAATAAACATTTATAAGTTTAGAGTACACACTCGTGATAAATTAAGGTTAGGATTGATTTCTAACCAGATGATTTATTTATGTAGCTGAAGACTGCTAGGTATTCACTTTTATTGGTTTAATTGTATTATTTTACTAACGATTGTGAATGCTTCAATTGATGTGTAGAGATAGCAGTAGTGGCGGAGGATAGCATATATTCACGTTATCACTTATATTTTAATGGGCGCATACCTTAGGCATGACGCCTATATTTTGTCGCGCGTATTTATTAAGGCGTTGGATATTTATTTATTATTTTGTATATGCATGGGCGCACGATTATGATATTTGTATTTGGACATTGTATTGGGTATGCCTGACTATTTGGGCGCCACCCATTAGCTTTATTTCTATTTTGTACTAAAACAAACTCAAAAGCCAAAAGCGTGCTATTTTGTGATTTGGGCTATTATTTGAGATTGAAGATGATTAATACATAAAATACATGCTTTGTGGAGCGCTCACACAAGGCATGGGGGGAGATTGCACCCAATTGGTCTCTTGTTCATGTCGTGTATGCTTTCTACCTTGAGTTTTGTGCAAAAAGTAGAGTTCTTTTGTTCTTGGGGACCTTCTAGCATTCACTACGCGAGCATACAGCATCCGATCTGTGCACCAATTGCACCCAATTGGTCTCTTGTTCATGTCATGCATGCTTTCTACATTGATTTGTGTGCAAAAAGTAGAGTTCTTTTGTTCTTGGGGACCTTCTGATGCTTACTACGTGCGCTTATGGCATCCGATCTATGCACCAGCACAAGTGGAAGGCTGGCACTCTTTTACAAAATTTTAGTGGTACCTTTGCATTATAAAATGTGATTTTGCCTTCAACTTGACCTTTGAGACCATCCTTGCACTTTTGGCATTTCCTCTTTTATTCCTTGCCTGATTGCCTTTTTTCGCATTATTCCATATTTTTGAATTTTATTTTTCCCATCTTGCATTGGGGTTAACAGAAATCAGTATAGCATTCACCATGCCCATGCCTTCATGAACTTCAAAATGCATAATGGGCTTTCTAGTACATGACATTGCATTGCAGTTCATTATTACCACTACAACGGCTATATCTCCTATGATGCACATGTTTTTTCAAAGTTTATTGACTTAAACATCTACACTCATAAGTTTGCATCAAAGCAAGGTGTAAGTTTATATCAAAGCAAGGTGTTGATCCCACACACAAGAACTAACACTCATAAACAAAATCCACATAGCAATGTTTGAAATCCCATGATACAAATGTTTGTACAAAATTACCATATGATCTCAAAGGTTGTCACCGCATTGAACTTTGCATTCTGCCTTCCATGATTGCGTTTGGAGCTCAAAAATTATTTATTTTATAATAGTATAGCTACATTCATTTAATATGCACTTTGTTGTGCATGTTCTCTATGATGATGTTTGATTCACAATCGTGTTCTTCTCTTGAAAAAGCTAGTCTTCTCTCACAAGTTAATGAATAAGAGCAAACATCTCATAACATAATGGAGAAAACATCCTATTTCATACTAACAAAAAAAAAAACCCATTTTGCGATGCCAAATTATTGCACAAAATAGTATTTATCTTGACCATAGCACAAATGTTTGAAGAAGGCCCATGCTCTATTGGATACTTTCTTCCATATTATATAGGTGCCATGTGGCTCCACCTTCTTTTGTGTTTCTTGAGCATTGTAAAGAGTACCAATCATTCAAGATTGTTGAGCAATTTTTGCTATTGAGTTCTCTATCTCACTCATGGATGCAATAAAAAACTGTCATTTAAGTATCCAGATCCTTTAATCGATAATACCAAAGGGACACTATATTTCTTATCTTCATGAAGATTTGCTACAATTAGTTTCTTTCAACTACATTAACTCAAAGTTCCAAAATCATTTGCAATTTATTTTTGACACATCCTTTGTGTTGAGATGGCAAGCTCAACATGTGCGGACATTGATGATGGACCATCTGGCTAGATGGGTTTGCACATCTATACTTAGCACGTTGGTGGACATTATGATTCTCACAAGTTCCCTTGTCCTTGTAGGATGGCAAGACAAAGAGTCTATCAGATGTATCACACATGTGCCATCAATCACAAAGAATTTAGTGTCCATTGGCCAAATGGTAGAGCAAGGGTTGTAGGTTTGATTTTATGCAAAATATTATTTTATAGAAGACTTTAATGACAAGTGTAGGTTGATCGCAAAGGGAAGTAAAGTTAGCTGCATGTTCACTTTAGATACTGGAACTCTTACAATGAATGCTACTATATAAGTGTAGGGTTGTAGGTTTGATTTAATGTAAAAGATTATTTTATAGAAGACTTTAATGCCAAATGTAGGTTTGTCGCAAAAGAAAGTAAAGTTAGCCGCATGTTCACTTTAGATGCTGGAACTCTTATAATGAATGTTGCTATATATGCTAAAGGAAAAGCAGTGGTTGTAGACATTAAAATATAACATAAATGTATTGGAAATGCAAATATACAAAGGTTGAAATTAATGTAGTCGAAAGAATTGATTACAAGGTTGCCTACTTTTAGAGTTGCAAAATTTCATAAAGTGTGTGAAGCATGTTAGTTTGAGACAACCTCTTTTGCATGACATAGATGTGAGTAGAAACATACTTGATGTTGTACATACAAATATTTAGAAGCCTACACAAAATATAACCCTTGGTGGTACCAAATATTTTGTCACCTTTATTGATAATTGTTCAAGGAAGCTATAGATATATTTCATAAAGAAAAAGAGTGATGAATTTGAGTACTTCAAAACTTTCAAGGCTACAATTGAAACAAAAATAGACTTGAAAGTTAAGTGCTGAAGATCAAATGGAAGGGGAGAGTACTTCTCTAATCCTTCTTGAGCTCTCATGGGATAGAGAGATAGTTTACTTGCAAGTATATCCCATAGCAAAATGGGATTGCAAAAAGAAAAAATGTGCATATTGCAAAAGTTGCACGAGCATTGATGGTTGAAAAGAATATGCCAAAATATTTTTTATTTGAAGTAGTTTATACTATTGTCTATATTATGAACATAACTCCCACAATTGCATTTCATGAGATGACCCCCAAAGAATGCTATACATGTAAGAAACTTGATATGTCACATTTGAAAGTATTTGGTTGTATTGCATATGTTCATGTGCCAGATAAGCTACAAAAGAAGCTTGATCCAAAGACTGCAAAATGTATGTTTTTAAAATACTCTTTAGAGCAAAAATAGTGTTGTTGTTATAATCATGCCACATATGGGTTCAAAGTGAGCAGAGATTATATTTCTTATGAGATGAGCAGTTGGTATGTATCTACTAGTGATGCATTGGATGATGATCATCATCATGTTAGTTATGTGTAGAAAGAAAGGCAACACTCATAGAGCCTTAGTGAACTAGAAACATTATCTAGTTCTACATTGCCCTTAGACTAAGGAGTATCCCCACATCTTCAAGTGGCTCTACAACAAAGCATTGCAAATAAAGACAAAGTGAAGAATAAAGTGTCAAATGGTAATGATGTATCTACTGGTCATTTGGGATTTTATGGAGATTCTAGTAGTTCAGAGAGTTTGGATGATGAGCTTGGTATTTCTTCAATCAAGATACCACGTGTACAGAGAACACATGGTAATGTAAAAGCCAATAAGATGGGATTTTGTACCCTTGCCTAAGAGCGAGAAAGCTATTGGCTGTAAGTGGGTTTACAAAATTAAGCATAATGCAAATGGTTTCATTAGCAGGTATAAGGCTAGGTTGGTTACAAAAGGCTATGCTCAAACATATGTCATAGATTATGAAGAGACATTTAGTTTAGTTGCTAGGATGGAAATTGTTAGATGTGTGATTGCTTTGGCATCAACCAAAGGTTGGAATTTGTAGCAAATGGATATCAAGAATGCATTCTTGCATGGTGAATTGCAAGAAGAGGTGTATGGAGTAACCGACAGGATTTAGAGGATCCCACATATGTGTACAATAGTAAAGAAAGAGTTGTATGTGTGCCCTCTCCCATCTATGACCATGTTCTTAAGTATAACTAGGAGACCACTCTCCATCCGGTATACTTGTAGGGGTGGTATCTCTTGAAGTAGCACCCATAAGGGTGCCACATGTGGGTAGCTGAGTGAAACCTAGAGTCAATGAAATAGACATTCCTATAGGTGTAGCAAATCCTAGAGGTGATAAACTTCCACTCAATCGATGGGATGGGGACATTACATCAATATCTCCACGGCACACACCTGAGCCATCCTCTCTAGAACCGATCAGGAGTGAGTATTACCAACCAGTCACAAGGTCACATCATTTGTATCTCGATAACTCCCCCCAAAACCACCCTTAGAATGAGGAGGAGAGGAAGTCTATGGCTCTCCGAGGCATCCATCACAACCACCACCATCCCCATAAGTAAGAAAGATACATCGCATAGACTTAGGATCTAGCTTTTTGCACTTGTCCTTGTGGAAACATGGTAGAAAGCCTCACAACCAAATACACTAAAATGAACATACAATGGAGGCTTTCCAAACCATATCTCCTTTATAACCTGATAGTCAAGACCAGTGTATGGGGATCAATTAATCAAATGAACAATAGTAATAACTACCTTAGTCCAAAAGTTCTTGGTAAGCCTACTATAGGCTTGCTTCTCAAAAGTCCTATTCATATGCTTAGCTATACCAGTCTAGGGTGCAATGTATAGGGTGGTCAACTAATTCTTAATATCCCTATCATCATAAAATTGCTCAAAGGCTTTAGATACACAATCTCCCCTATTATCAAATTATAGGCATTTCAGCCTAAATCTAGACTATTTCTCAACAAAAGCAAGCCAATTATGAAATGTAGCTAAGACTTTCAATTTTTGTTTTATGGGTTATGCATGAACCTTATGTGAGTAATCATAAATGAAAGTGATGAAGTACTTCATGCCACCTAACAATTTGCAAGGTATAGGTCCACAAACATTGGAATGAACAAGAGTCAAAGGCTCGCCTATACGTACCATGCCAAAAACTTCTTATGTGAACTACATGTCAGCATGTCATAAAGACAATGATCACAAGAATCAAAACATTTATAGTAAAGGGGCAAAAGATACTACAAATGGATGAGCATTTTCATTCCCTTTATTGACATGTGCCCAAGGTGACGATACCATAGCAGTACATGTGGTATTGTAGAAACCGCCAAAAAATGGTCAATAGACCCCAAATACAAGTAAGGGATAAAGAGTGCTAGACTTGGCACCTCGTTCCAGGACAAGATTCTCACAGATAATCTTTCACGAGGAATCACCAAAAGAGACACATAACCTACATCATCCAATTCTCTAGCAAAAAGTAATATTTTAGTCAAAGCTAGAACATTACATCATGCAATGTAAACATACTACCTGAAGAAAGTTGTAGTTGGATATCTCCAATGCCGACAATATCCAATCTGCCAAATCCTATCATATTACGATAGGAGTGGAACCACTCTTGATGAGGAGTAACATGAAATGAATCCCCTGAATCAATCAGCCAACTCTAAGAGCATAGGTGGGCAAGGCACATCAGTCAATTGTGAAATGTCAAGAGAAGAAGCTGCAAGTATGCAATTCGCATCAGAATTAGTCTACATGACATTAATCTCTTCAATCTTGATGCTAGACTTGCTAGTTAGGGACAATGTTGCAATCATTATTCTTTTCTTGCGCTTTGCCCTTTTCCTTTTCCTTGCACTTCTCATCATGCACTTTATGGCATGATGGTCAATATATGACCTTGCTTCTTGCAATAGTGACAATTCAATGCAAACTTATGGCTACAAAACTTACTACAAGATTATCTGCATGACTGAGAACGAGACTTTTGAGAGTATCTCTCACAATGATCATTCCCACTCTTACCATTATTGCCTCTCACTGTTAAAGGATGAGAACTACAGGAAGCATCAACATTCTTTCTATTAATCTCTTTGTTAAAAAGTGCACCTTCTACATCTTGTAATTTAAGTCTATTAGTAGGCATATTTGCACACATAACAGTAAGAAATGTGTTCCATGACTCAAGCGATATAACTAGCAATAACATGGGAGGAAGATTGTCCTTAAAGTCAAACCCCTATGAAGACAAGTGGTTAAAAATAGAATGAAACTCATTTAAGTGGACAGACATGGAAGTCCCCTCCTTCATATGAAGGTTCGTGAGTCGATTTAGCTAGTACATTTGTGAAGCATGACTTTGCTTATCGTAGATATCATGAATCTTTTCCCATAACTGCCAAGCGGTCTACTCTTTAGTGACAACATTGTAGAATACCTGCTTAGAGAGTAACAAAATGATTGTGGATTTACATAACCTATCTGATTCAACCCAATCCTTTCAATCAAAGCATTTGCACTTTAGACCCACATATCTCAATGGTTTGACATGCAATTTCTACACTAGAACCTCACAAATTTGTGCCTTCCAATAGCTATAGTTGGTGCCATCAAGCTTGTTAATCTAAAAGATAGCATTGTCATTGATACACCAACCATAATGCAATAAATGAAAGTGTAGTCCAAGACAAATAGGCTACTGTAAATAATATAACAAAATATGCCAAAATTGAGACTAAGGTAGTCTCTAAACATATAAAATTGGTAAAGAGTAGGGCTTTTCACTAACTGCCAAAGAATGACAGTCTAGTCAAAGCATCTGCCCTCATAAATGATGCATAAACCTACAATTATAGCAAGTTGAAAGTAATGATAGTAGTAAATCCAAAGCCAAGTGTGAGCAATCAACTAATATGATCCAATCTATAATTGTTATATATATCTTGGAACAAGTGGGGTATGTACAAACCAGTAGTAGTCACTGAGTATGGTGCGCAGATCGGATGCAGGTAGCTCACGTAGTGAATTCCCAAAGGTCCCCAAGAACAAAAGTACTCTACTTTTTAGCACAAAGACCAATGTAAAAGCAAGCACGACATGAGACAAGAGACAAATTGGGTTGAATCTCCCCCATGCCTTGTGTGAGCGCTTCACAAAGCATGTATTTAATATATATTTCCAATCTTTTTGCTCAAAAATAGCCCAATTACAAAAATATGACAAGCTTTTAGCTTTTGAGTTTGCTTTCTACCAAAAATAGGAAAATAAAGCTAATGGACGGTGCCCAAAGAGTCTGGCATGCCCAATCTCAATGTCCAAATAAAAATAACATATCCAGGCGCATAAGCGCATACAAAATAATAATAAATAATCGATGTCTCTATAGACATAACAAAATATAGGCGTGGCGCCTATCAAAATATAATCGAAAGGTCGAAAACCCGCTAGACTCCAATGCTTTCCTCCGCCACTGCTGCTATCTCTACACATCAACTGAAGCATTCACAATCGTTAGTAAAATAACACAATTAAACCGACAAAAGTGAATACCTAGCAGTCTTCAGCTACATAAATAAATCAACTGGTTAGAAATAAATCCTAACCTTAATTTATTACGAGTGCGCACTCTAAACTCATAAACGTTTATTAATTTAATATGCATTTTGCGGAATCACCCGCTATGGAATCACCCATGTACACACTAAATTAATGAAACGCCCGAAAAGGACAGGCGTCCCCATCAACTTCTCGCACAAAGAATCCTCTTTGCGTATGAGCCCCGGTCATCTAAGTTTACGGAATCCACCGTAAAACCTCACGGAATCCACCGTGGAATATGCCTCCTGGCATCATACCCCCGGGGTGGGATAGCAATTGACCTCAATTGCTATTAGCTCAATGTGGAGCTAACAGAGTGGGGAAAGCATTTAGGTCTCTAGCGTGCATCCATTGTGCTTCTTCTACAGGATGGTTCTTAAATTTCACTAGATATCTAGAATACCTTCGGCCAGTTCTAGTGGTCATGTAGTCAGTGTCTATGATGGCTTCTGGTTCAAGTATTTCAGTCTCTTCTTCTAGTAAAGGTGGGTTTTCATAGACAGGGTGGATAGGTAATTGTCCTCTAAATGGTCTCAATAAACTAATATGAAATGTATTATGAATTTTCCAATGGGATGGCAGTTCTAACTTGAATGCATTGTCATTAATCTTATGAATGATTCTAAATGGTCCGTAGAATCTAGGGGCTAATTTGACAACTGGATGTCTATCTACACTTTGCAGTCTACGCTTTTCTATTCTAAGCCAAACATAATCATCAACTTTGAAATTCATGGCTTGTCTTTTCTTGTTGGCTTGTTTGGTATATGATTGTTGGGCTTTAGCAATCATATCCTTGACCTCATCAAAAATAGTGTTATGCATAACAGCAATATCATCGGCACTTTGTATTCTATTAGACAAAGATGCAACAGGTGTAGATAATCTATGTCCATAAATAACTTCAAAAGGTGCTTTCTTTGTAGATGTGTGCGGTGTATTATTGTAAGCAAACTGTAATAAATGCAAATGAGTATCCCATGTCTGAGGTTTAGAGATAGTGTATGCACGTAATAGATCTAGAATAGTGCTATTTGTGGCTTCTGTTTGTCCATTTGTTTCTGGATGAAATGCAGATGAGAAATCAATCTTTGTGCCTAGATTTGCAAACAGTGTAATCCAGAAATTATTACAAAATCTAGAATCTCTATCTGAAATAATCACTTTCGGCAATCCATGGTTAGTAAAAATAGTTTTCAAAAATAACTGTGCTGCTTGTGATGCTGTTAAAGTTTTCTTACATGCAATGAAATATGCTTGCTTACTAAATCTATCTACAATTGTCCAAATCATGTCATGGTTAGATTTAGTATTTGGTAAACCAGTAATGAAATCCATAGATATATGTTCCCAAGGTTTAGATGGAATAGATAAAGGCATTAATAACCCATACTGTTTACCATGATGTCTCTTTATTCTTTGACAAATCAGACATTCAGAAACAAAATTAGACACATCTGCATCCATATGCGGCCAATAAAAATCTTCAGTTAACATGCGTAATGTAGAAATGATACCTCTATGACCTTGATATGGGGGACAATGAATTTCATTCAAAACAAAAGATCGGAATGGAATAGTAACACACAGTCTCTTTTCAAAGAACATGAATCCATCATTATATGACAATGAATCAACAGGAATGAAATTATTTTGAACTAATTTTTGCCAATCAGAATGAAAAGTAATATCCTGGTGATATGTGTCTTTCATAGCAATTAAAGAATCAAAAGATATGATAGAAATGTTATGAATTGCAGGTCTTCTACTTAATGCATCGGCAACTACATTTTCTTTTCCAGGTTGGTATTGAATGATAGGATGGAAACTTTGAATGAATGAAGCCCATTTGATATGGCGGTCAGAAATTTGGGGTTGGCTAAGTAGATGTCTAATGCTTTGCTGGTCGGTCTTTATCATGAATTCTGAACCCATTAAATAATGCTTCCATTGTTTCAATGCTTGGACAACTGCTAAGAGTTCCTTGTCATAAGTGGAATATTTAAGCTCAGAGGGTTTCAGCTTAGAACTAGAATATGCTATTGGATGGTTATCTTGCATTAGCACGGCTCCTATTCCTGATCCGCTAGCATCAGTCACAACTAAAAAGAATGGTCGGTTAAAGTCAGGCAATTGTAGAACAGGGGCATTGGTCAATGCACGTTTAAGTAAATCAAAGGATTTCTACTGGTTTTCAGTCCATTGATAAACAATGCCTTTCTTAAGAAGTTTGGTCAATGGTAAAGCAAGTAATGAGAAATTACGTACAAACTTTCTATAGAAACTAGCAAGACCAAGGAATGAACGTAATTCATGTACATTTTTAGGAATAGGCCAATGCAATATTGCGTCAATTTTCTTAGGATCAACTTTTATTCATTCTTCTGATACAATATGTCCTAGATATTCTATTTCTGTCTTAAAGAATTCACTCTTGTCAGGATTTGCAAACAATTGATTTTCTTTCAGTAATTGAAAAACTAATGATAAATGCTCATAATGCTCTTTTTCACTTTGACTGAATACTAAAATATCATCAAAGAAAACAATCACACAATACTGATATTTTAGAAAAATACGATTCATCATTCTACTGAAAGTAGTAGGTGCATTAGTTAATCCGAATGGCATAACTAAGAATTCGTAATGGCCAAACTGTGTCCTGAATGCAGTCTTAAATATGTCGGATCTATCTAACCTCACCTGATGATATCCAGATTTAAGGTCAATTTTACTAAATATAGAAGATCCTTGCAGTTTGTCCATAAGGTCATCAACTCTAGGTATAGGATACCTATTCTTTACAGTGATCTTGTTTAATGCTCGGTAGTCAATACACATCCGATAAGTATTATTCTTTTTCTTGACTAAGAGCACAGGTGCACCGAATGGAGAACTGCTAGGTCGAATTAAACCTCTATTTAGTAATTCTTCTACTTGAGTCTGGATTTCTTTTTGCTCTATTTGATTGTGCCTATATGGGGCTTTGCAAGGTGGTTGTGTGCCAGGTATTAGGTCAATCTTATGGTCTTCTGGACGTGATGGAGGTAAACCTGGTGGTAGGTCTTCTGCAAAACAATCCTTAAAATATGCAAGAAATTCCTTATGCCTAGGGTGCATATGAGTTTCTTTTGCGTGCAATTCATTCACCCAAATGAGATATGATTTAGTATTCTTGCGTAGTGCACGTTTTGCTTGAGTATGCGAAAGCAGTGGAAACATATGAGATGCATGCATACCAAATAATGTAATAGATTTTCCTTGAAAATTAATATTCATTGTGTGTGTGGAATAATCTATATTGGGATTATGTTGGTGTCTCCATGGCATTCCTAGAATAATGTCGCTAGACTGTAATGGGACAACTAAGAAATTTCTTCTTTCAATATATGGACCAATTTGAATTTCTAAATTTTGAACTTCTTGTGTGCCATTGTACCTAGTGCCTAAAAATGCAGCTTTTATGCGATAGTGCGTAGGTACAGTATGCAATTTCAATTCCTTTACCAATTTTGCTGAAATAAAGTCATGCGTACTACCGTCATCATGCAAGATAGTTCTTTCTTTTCCATGCACCATACATTTCATAGTCAACAATGAATGTAAAGTAGGCATACCTGGTAAAGTGTCGGAAGTAGTAGTAGGATCATCTTCTTCTTCAGTGAAATCCGGCATATCCTCATGCTCGTCTTCGTCCATAGCTCCAAGATAGTTGATATGTGCTGATGGCTTCTTTGAATGACAATTTGCTGCGAGATGGCCCGGCTGGTGACACTTGTAGCATACGATGGGCTTGGCTTTGGTCACATTATTTGCAATGGCTGGGAGTCTGGGTATATTTAGATTTGCTTGTTGAATAGGCTTAGGATTTGGATTGACAGTGGACGGTAATGCAGGTGGTTTAAGCCAATTCTTGCGGAAAGATGGTGATGAGAAACGACCTGGATTAAACCTTCTGAAATTTGAATTGAATTGTTTAGATCCATAATTACCGTTTGCTTGGAATGGCTGTGGTCGTCGATCTCTTCCACGTAACTTATCTTCAGTGTCGTGAGCTAAGGAGATGGCATCTTCAAGAGTAGCAGGCTTGAACATATTCACCTCAGCGTAGTAATGTCCAAGAAGTCCAGACATGTACTTCCGCTTATGGGTCGTCTCTGGTACGTCTTCAAGCATGCGTAGCTGTAAGAGTGCATTCCAAAAACGCTCTGTATACTGTGGAATAGGCTCACGGTCGCGTTGTTGAAGTAAATCCCATTGCTTGATAGCCTTCTCATGAAATTGCGGTGGAAGGAAATTTTGCATGAACTTCTTCTTGAAATCTTCCCATGTAGCAGGACATTCTATACTCTTGCGGACTACAGTCCACCAAAGTGATGCTCTATCTATCAGATGATTAGTAACACACTTGATTTTATCTTTCTCAGGATAAGTTTCCTCATGGAAATAGTCATCAAATTGGCTAATGAATGATAAAACAGTCTTTCCTTCTCTTATGCCATTGAAGGTGCGAAACTTGAAACTTCGTTTACTTATCTTGGATTCCTTGCGAATGGTTTGTGCTTCAAGAGTGGCGTCGATGGTACGGCGTATCAAATCTTCAGCTTGAGGTTCTTCTTTGTCAGTGGACGCTCCTTGTAGCTTTGTCAATTGCGCTTGCAAGGCTTGCCTAGCTCTTCGCTCTTCGTCCAATTGTAACATGATAAGATCCAGCTTTTGCTCCATGGTAGGCTCGGGTAGGTCGTCTTCAGCCATAGGATCATCCATATGTGGGGTAGTCATCCTGTAAAACTCAACAAACCTTTCTCACTCAAAATCAGTTAGCGGGATGAGCGTAGCTCAAATTTGGGGTTACAAGGCTATGTATTTTGGGTATTTTCTTCTTCAATTTTCAGAAATTCTGAAATATTTCTGTCTCTGTTTGCTGAAAGTACTTCAACGAACTTGCAGATAGGTAAAACAGCTTGCTGCGAACAACTTTCCAGTTCAGAGTTTTTGCAAACGAACAAGTCTTCTAGGAGTTTCGAGCGTTAGTCAGTTCTGATTTAGTCTGACTTGCAGAGTTGCAGACTTAACAGACTTGCAGGGTTGTTGACTTGCTGGACTTAGCCGATTTGCAGGACTTGCAGTACTTGATTAGTGTCGGCTTGCGAAACTTGTCTTCTGGAGTGCGTGACCGAGAGTTTGCAGACTTGTCTGCCCAGTAGAACTTGTAGAGTATAGTATGGCTTAAGCTTAATAAATTAAGCTTAAGCTTAATAGGCTTAAGAAAGAGCTACAGTCCGCCGTTTTTTTCGTGAAGAGGGGGGGGGCGTTTTTTTTTTCCGCGTGATTTTCGGACCTCCCAGGATGCATCGATTTGTTGATTTGAAGTTAATCAAGCTTCTCTAATACCCTTAAGCTTTATGATTAAGCTTTTGATTAATAGGATTAAGAGCTTTTCTCACAGTTTCATCACGGCTTGTTCATGGAGTTGAGGGAGTGGTCCTCCGCCGACAGAGAGTGGTCCTTCGCGATCTGAGAGTGGAAACAGGGGTTCTTGATCGCCAGAAGTCTGCCTGTATCGACGGTTCGTGACAAGATTGACTGTAGAGGCCGTTTGTTCCTGGAGCTCCGTCTTCGCCCGAGATTGGTAGCGATTGGAAGCCCTTGATCTCTGCTCCGCTCTGATACCACTGGTGCGCAGATCGGATGCAGGTAGCTCACGTAGTGAATTCCCAAAGGTCCCCAAGAACAAAAGTACTCTACTTTTTAGCACAAAGACCAATGTAAAAGCAAGCACGACATGAGACAAGAGACAAATTGAGTTGAATCTCCCCCATGCCTTGTGTGAGCGCTTCACAAAGCATGTATTTAATATATATTTCCAATCTTTTTGCTCAAAAATAGCCCAATTACAAAAATATGACAAGCTTTTAGCTTTTGAGTTTGCTTTCTACCAAAAATAGGAAAATAAAGCTAATGGACGGTGCCCAAAGAGTCTGGCACGCCCAATCTCAATGTCCAAATAAAAATAACATATCCAGGCGCATAAGCGCATACAAAATAATAATAAATAATCGATGTCTCTATAGACATAACAAAATATAGGCGTGGCGCCTATCAAAATATAATCGAAAGGTCGAAAACCCGCTAGACTCCAATGCTTTCCTCCGCCACTGCTGCTATCTCTACACATCAACTGAAGCATTCACAATCGTTAGTAAAATAACACAATTAAACCGACAAAAGTGAATACCTAGCAGTCTTCAGCTACATAAATAAATCAACTGGTTAGAAATAAATCCTAACCTTAATTTATTACGAGTGCGCACTCTAAACTCATAAACGTTTATTAATTTAATATGCATTTTGCGGAATCACCCGCTATGGAATCACCCATGTACACACTAAATTAATGAAACGCCCGAAAAGGACAGGCGTCCCCATCAACTTCTCGCACAAAGAATCCTCTTTGCGTATGAGCCCCGGTCATCTAAGTTTACGGAATCCACCGTAAAACCTCACGGAATCCACCGTGGAATATGCCTCCTGGCATCAGAGTATGCAACTAATACTGAAACTCAATGTGTTAGAGAGAGATACATCCAATAGGCATAACTATCATGCTACATATAGGAGGTCTCAAGTATAACAGAAGAGAATTGTGAATATACAACTAATTAAGTAAGTGTAAAGAGGCTTAATACATAGCCAAGCAAGATAAATACATCACTAACAACAACCTGACAAATATAGGTGCTAGATCAAAGCATGAATTAAATTAGTCCACTAAGCAACAACTGTATCCAAGTAGCATCCAAAGAGCATAGATATAAATCAATTGAGTCCCATGGTCTATTCTATTATAAGATCCGAGATAAGAGCTCGACTTTCTTATATACTTAAAAGATATATGGTAAATATTATGCTGGCACAAAGAGAACATTTGAGAGAGAGAGAGAGAGAGAGAGAGAGAGAGAGAGAGAGAGAGAGAGAGAGAGAACACACTAGGGACTAGAAGATGGGCCAATCCTCCCCCCCCTTGTGGAGTTATATTATTGACAAGGAGCAAGCTCCTCCATTACACATAAACCGGTTCTTACTTGTAGATCTTGGGAACGAGATCATAGTTCCTTGCACGATATACAACCAGCTAACACTTGCACAACTTTGAGTTGGCACCTTTTTATCCTTCTAGAGTCTCTCCTTCTCTCCATATTGTGTAGGGATCTCCTCTTGGAGCTTGATTTTAGCAGAGCTTCCGCAGCACTTGCACCTTCTCTTCTCCTCTTGGAACTTGATTTCAGTAGAGCTTTTGTAACACTTGTACCTTCTCTTCTCCTCTTGGATGCATGCAAAGTGATACTTCCTTCATCCAAGGAGAGCCTCCTCTTTTATAGGCTTTCAAGAGCTTCTCTTCTTGGAGAGAGACTTGAGTGCCAAGATTGGAAAGGTTGATCTTCATGCAAGATGTGGTTGTTCCAGGACCTACTCTACAACACCAATTTTGAGATATCTCCCTGTGCATTGCTCAGATGAAAAAACGTCAAACACAAAAGTTGTAGATCTCATTGTTTCCTATAACTTTAGCTAGCAGTTTTTAGAGATCATCTTTCTATCACAATATATTTTAAAAATGAATTCACTATATCTATTTTTTTAAAAATATAGCTTTTTACATTGTACTCTTAATTTGTGGTCCATGCAACCACCTTGAGCCATAGATAAGGAGAGTTCATTAGATTGCCTTGGGCCTCAACCTTAAGATTGAATTCCACACAAAAGCTTGTGTCATTTTAGACCTTAGAAATAGAAAAATCACTTCTCTCCTCACTTCCAGAGGATCACGTCTCTTGTCTTTCCTAGTGAGAGAATTGCATTTCTCGTCTTTCTTAATGAAAAAAAAGACCTTCAACCTTGACTTATAAGGGAGAGGATGACCCCAAATGAATGCAATGCTCATTACACACAAGTAAACATTCCCAGGTGTACCCGGATGGACACATAAATACATATAGATAATGCTAATGTACTTCGTGTTGGGGGTAAAGGCGCCTCCGCCGTGCCGCCCCGTGTATTACTACACTGACAGTACCCGCCACTGCACACTGCAGGTGGCGGGCGCCTGTCACGTCACTTTATTCTTTATTCTTTTAGTGACAGTTTGAATAAAGGAAGGCCCTGTCACACATTGTGACTGTTGGAGTTCCCATTTCTTGTCTCTCTCTTTCTTGCTCTTGCTCTCCCGCCATAGCTCGCGTGCAAGCTTCGATCCTTCTCACCTTTCAACTGGTATCAGAGCTTGGCATTCTCTTGCTCGAGCTCGACTTGGTGCTTCTCGACCTTCGCATCGACTCGCTTCATGCATTGGGTCTCCATCCCGGCAGCCATAGCCAACCTCTCGAGCTCCCGACTCTCCCCGGCTTCCCGAGCTCCATTCCGGCCTTCTTGAGCTTCATCAGGGCCTTGCCCTTGAGGTATTGCTTCAGCATTTGCAGGCATTTGAGTGTATTCTCAGTTTAAAATAGGGCAGGAACAAAGGGTAGCCACTCTTCTTGAGCTCCATAGCTCATATCTTCCCTTCCCTTTGCATTGGGCCTTCATGGCTTGATATGTGCCTACCTTGGGCCATCATTGAGTCCCCCCAACCATCATAACTCCACATGATTGGCAGCAGCACTCTAGGCCTCAACACGCTAAATATGGCGCCCATTTTTCAGACTTTGACCTCCACGTTTTACAGCTGAATGCTTTGTTGCTCATGGAGCACTCATCATTGGCCTATTTGGAGGGCATTTGAGCCATTTTTGGATGTCATTTTGATGGTTTGGCTTGACATTGAGGTTGGGAGCTGATCATTCTCAGTTTTGAAACTGTCATTCACTGCATAACAGTGCTGGAAACAAGGTAGCACCCCTGACACTGACATTTGTTGCTTATGCCTCATTCCATTGGAGCTATTTGATGCCCGTATGCGGTCTACTTCCTACCCGGATGTATTGGGGATGTATGCATTTGGTTTGACCATGATTTTGGCTTGAATTCGGGGTTGAAATCTACTGTTTAGAATAGTAAATACATGCTGGAATAACAGTGGGCTGAAGGTACTTTACATGCTTTGGCACTTACCTACCGATACCGCATACTCTATGCCTCATGTCTCTGCTTGACAGTTAGGCTTTTGCATTACATGCTTTGGTTCGTGACATATGCTATTTGGTTCGTGTATGCCATACCGACATTTGGAGCTTGGATTTGGATGTATTTGAGCATTCCCGGCTTACTTGATCACTGATCTTGGTTGCTATTTGGATGTCATGGAGTTGACAGAGAGCTTATTTGGGCTTATGCACTGCTTCATGGTTAATACGACCGGTGCTTCATGTATGTCATGCTCTCTTGGATGCGCTTGATGCATTGACAGGGTCACTTATCACTGGTGCTTTCTCTTGGGTTGTTTGAGCTTCTAAGCTCGCTTTGTACGCCTTTTGTGCCAGTGGGAGCATTTTACATGCTTGCTTGACCTTTGACAGTTGCATGCTATTGGAGCACTTACATGTATTTGGAGCAGTTTATGTCTTGAGCAGCTACATACGCATTGAGACTTTGGGATCATACTCCGATCTTTATGGATATGCATTGATGTACTCTTGGTTCACAGGATGCTTATGAGCTGAGTCTCATATTTTGATCTTTCTCTTTGAGCAAACACCTATTTGTGTCAGGTTTTGGCAGTTACAGGAACACTTTGCCTAGAGTGTCTAGGGGTGTGCCTTTCACTGGCAGATGTTATTTTGACATGCTTCGGTGTTGAGCTCATGTTCTTTTCACTGTCATTGGCCTTGCTTATGTCCGTTTCATGCCAGCTTTGGACCTAGCATTGTTTGCTTGACATTGGATCCTATTTTGGGACAGTTTGCTCTCTAGACTGCATACTTGCAATTTATTACAGCAAGCAGTTATTGGTGGACTGATGTGTACTTTTCATACTGAAATATCCTGATTTGGTGTACCACACCTAGTACTAAGTGGGCAGCAACTTTTGGCACACTTTGCTTGCCCTTTGGACCCCGTATTGGTCATTTTTGGGCAGTTTCTGCAGTAAAACAACAAGCAGTTTTGGACTGTTTGGGCATTTTCAGCCTGCATAATGGCGTCATCTTCGCATGATAGTGCCATCTTTAACATTACAAAGTTGGATGGTACCAACTACTCTTATTGGAAGAGTCAAATTTGGCAAGTCTTGGTGCAGAAATCTCAGATTAAGCCACTTCGGTTGAGTGGGGAGCAGCCTGAAACTATGAACAATGACGACTGGCTTGAACTTGATGAGCTATGCAAGTCCACGATTATATTGTCTCTCACTGAACAGGTACATTATAATGTATTTGAGGAAGCACAGAGTGCATGGGATCTATGGAATAAGATCAAGAATCTTTATGATAAGAAAAGTTCGGCGAGTCAGATGTACTGGTTGAAGCAGCTTATGGATCTGCGCATGAAGGATAATGCGACTATGTCTGCTCACTTGAGCCAGTTCCATGCTATACTGAAGAACCTGACTTCGCAAGATATCACCTTTGGAGAGGAAGTAACTCATCTTTTCTTGCTTGGGACTCTGAATGAGTCATGGGATGTATTCCGCACTGCTCTTTTGTGCCTCTAGTGCTACTCTAAAATTGGCAGATGTTGAGAGTGCTATTCTTCAGGAAGAGGTGAATCGCAAAAACTTGGATGCCTCTCGTGGTAGTCATGCTTTGACAGTTAGAGGCAGGAATGATCGTGGTAATAACCGTGGCCGTGACTCACAGAAGGGCCGGTCTAAATCTCGTGGCAAGTCGCGTGGGCGCAATGCAAATGTCACTTGTCATCATTGTGGGAAAAAGGTGTCAGATGGGAGAGGATCGAGGTGCAGCTGAAGTGCAGTAGACAGTGTGAGAGTGAGAGACAGAGTTGAGCACGACACCCAATGCAATAGTACTGAATAGAGTGTAAACTGAAAGTACAAATGATAACCCTTATACCTTAGAGTTATAAGGGGCTGTTCACACCCGAACACAGTAAGTGCCCGTAAGTGTGCACCACAAGCACATACAAAATAGTACACATAATCTGGGGGAAAAAACCTCTCCTACCGAGAGTAAAAAGTGCCCCAATGTCCTAGTGATCACCCGCACACTCCCATATGAGCGTAGGCGTAAGTAAGGCGTGTGAGATACCCAACAAACCCCCCTGGAGTGAAGAGTGATCAAGTGTACAAGGATCATTCGCCACCAAAGGGCGTCAAATTCAAAGCATCGCGAAATGCTTCAAATTTGTCTCGTGGAAGAGCTTTGGTGAAGATGTCTGCCACATTGTTGGTGGTAGGACAGTAGACAAGGCTGATATCACCTGCATGTAGCCTCTCTCTGACAAAGTGGTAGTGAATCTCTATGTGTTTCGTGCGAGCATGAAACACAGGGTTCCGTGCCACTGCAATGGCACTCTGACTGTCAGTATATAAAGGAGTAGGCTCCGTAACAGATACATCCAAATCAGCAAGTAAGCGTCTAAGCCATACGCACTCAACTGCAGTAGTGAAGGCTGCCTTGTACTCAGCTTCACATGACGATGTGGCAACAATGGATTGTTTCTTGCTAAGCCAAGAAATGCATGACGAGCCAAGAAAGAAACAATTGCCACTAGTGGAGTGACGAGTATCAAAATCACCAGCCCAATCAGAGTCACTGTAAGCATGTAACTGCAGTGGTCCCCCCTTGGGATAAAGCAATCCAAGAGCTCTAGTACCCTGCAAGTAACGAAACACACGCTTCACAGCTTGCCAATGCGACATACGAGGCTGATGCATGTACCTGCTCAAAACTGAAACGGCAAACTGTATGTCTGGCCGAGTGTGGCATAGATAGATGAGACATCCCACTGCTGGAGCATAAGTATGGATATCAAACAAATCACTGCCATGTAATGACAGTTTGAGCCTAGGTTCCATGGGTGTACAAACTGGCTTGCAATCCTGTAAGCCAAACTTCTCAAGAAGTTGCCCAATGTACCTTGACTGACATAATCCAATGCCTCTAGCATCATGTACAAACTGGATGCCCAAGTAATAGTGCAAAATACCCAAGTCAGACATGTCAAAAGTTTGCTGTAAATTATTTTTGAATGCTGAAATCTGATCAGCACATGTTCCAGTGAGCAAAAGGTCGTCTACATATAGACACAAAATCAGCATGGATCCCCCCTCTTTATGTACATAAAGGGTAGACTCAGATGGGCTGTTTACAAACCCCTGACTAAGCAAGAAGGCATCTATCTTTGCGTACCAAGCTCGTGGAGCTTGTTTCAAACCATATAGAGCTTTTTTCAGCTTGCATACTAAATTTTCTGAGCCTTCAACTGCAAAACCAATGGGCTGCTGTACATACACTTCTTCCTGAAGTTCCCCATGTAAGAATGCAGTTTTTATATCCAGCTGATGCACTTTCCAACCAAAATGTGCAGCCAAGGCAATCATAGACCGAATGGTCGTCATACGGGAGGTAGGAGCAAAGGTCTTCTCATAGTCAATGCCCTTTTTCTGTGCGTAGCCTTTAGCTACCAGCCGTGCCTTGTACTTATCTATGGATCCATCTGCATTCCTTTTCAATTTGTAGACCCATTTCGTACCAATGGCACGCTTGCCAACTGGCAAAGACACCAAATCCCAACCATGATTCTTATGAATAGAATCCAATTCAGCTTGCATGGCTGCCATCCAATGCACACTATGTCGTGCATCCTCAAAACATTCAGGCTCCTCATTATCATGAGTACATGCTGCCATAACAAACTCCGTGGAATGTGCTGAATCATGCAGTCGAGTTTGCCTTCGAGTACGACCAGCCAAGGGTGTTTCCAAATGACTATCTCTCATAGTCTGCGTGTACCATCTAGGCACCTGTCTTGCTTCCTGACTGTGTACAAGTTCCTGCTGAATTTCAGTTTCAACAATGTGCTGATTTACTGCATGTTCCATAGGAGCAGCTGGCTGAACATTAGGTTCATTTGCTGAAGTACCAGCTGAATCACCAAATGTGATGGGCAGCAGCCCTTCAAAGACATCATGGGCAGCCTGATATGTATCAAAACCAGCCAAGGATAATTCTGATTTTTCATCAAATACAACATCCCTGCTGACAAAAACCTTCTTGGTCACGGGATCATAGAGTCTGTAGCCTTTGCTTTCGCTGCTATATCCCATAAAGATGCATTTTACAGCCTTGTTGTCCAACTTCTTTCGAAGTACCTGTGGAATATGGGCATATGCAAGACACCCAAAAGTACGGAAGTGGCCAACAGAAGGTTTGCGGCTGTGCCAAGCCTCAAAAGGTGTGACGGTTTTCAAGGCCTTGGTAGGGCATCTGTTCAAAATGTGGCAAGCGCACATGACGGCTTCCATCCAAAAACTATGAGGCAAACTCTTTGCCTTCAGCATACATCTGGCCATCTCCATGAGTGACCGATTTTTCCTCTCTGCTACCCCATTCTGCTGTGGAGTATATGCAGTAGTGTACTGATGGATAATGCCCTTCTGCTGCAAATAAGAATTCAGCATAGAGGACATGTATTCCCCCCTCGGTCCGAACGGAGAGTCTTAATCTTGCAACCAGACTGAGTTTCCACAAGTGCACTGAAAGCCAAAAATGCATCATACACTTCTGACTTCTTTTTCAAGCAGTAAACCCAGCACAAACGTGTAAAGTCATCAATAAATGTTACAAAATAGTAACAACCACCCAATGACTGTGTCTGCATGGGCCCACAAACATCCGAATGCACAAGCTGCAATCTGGCTGTTGCTCTAAAAGCAACATCACGGGGAAAAGAGAAACGATGCATTTTCCCCAAAATGCAACCCTCGCATAAATGCTCAGGAGGTCTCTCCAAGAGAGGTAATCCATCCAACATCTGAGTACGCTGTAATAGCATCAAGCTGCCATAGTTTACATGCCCCAAACGAGCATGCCATAACTCTGCCTCTAACATAGTAGGAGTAAGAGTGGATATCAAATATGCAGACTGATCTACCGAAAGAGCATCCAACTCATATAACCCATGACACAGAGAACCTGTCAAGACCAATGTCATGTGTTCCTTGTCACGGACCATGCAACGGTCATCATCAAAGGTGACCTGCAAACCACAACGTGCCATAGAAGAAATGGAAAGCAGATTCTTCTTAATGCCAGGCACATACAAAGCATCCTGTAGGCGGAGAATAGAGCCATCAATGGCTGTAAGCTGAATCTCCCTAATACCACGAACAGGGTATGATGCATTATTAGCACACTGAACAGACTTCCCAACGGGAGGTGCACCAAGAGAAGCAAACAAATCTCTACGAGATGTGATATGCCGTGAGGCACCACTGTCAAAGAACCAAGTGTCAGCGTCCTCTATAGAGCTAAATGCTCTATCAGCCCAAGAGACATCATAACTGCAAGTGTAAAAACAATAGTCCCTGTCTGCAACAAAGGACGCGGACTCACTAGCAGTGGAAGGAGCTGCAGAAACAGACATCCCTGACTCCTTCTTCTTCTCTTTGGCGATGCGCTTCCTGCACTCAGTGATGTAGTGGCCAGGCTTCTTGCAATAATGGCATTTTCCTTTCTTGGCTTGCGTGCCCCCCTGTTTCTGACTTGTCTGTGAAGTGTTACTACTACCAGAACTCTGCGAAGCATTTTTCCCTTGGCTGTTTTTACCCTTCTGCCTTGACATAAAAGCCTGCTCAGAGGCTATACCATCCACACCACTGTTCCGTCTAGTTTGCTCCTCCTCTAGAAGCAAACTGACAAGCTGAATGAAAGTGATGGGCTCTTTCGAAATCCTCATAGTGAGGTTCAAGGCAGTATGAAAAGCCAAGTAAGAGGGAGGCAGTGAATTCAATGTTGTAGAAATCAGCTGCGCATCTGAGTAGTACTCATCCACATTCATGAGTTGCTCCCGCAAGTCCTGAATTTTGTTGAGATGATCCTTCATAGAATCACCCTCATTCATCTTTAGAGTCTCTAGCTCTTTCTTCAAGAAAGAGATGCGAGTCTCATTCTTTCCTGCAAACATCTGCTCCAATATCAACCAAGCTTCTTGTGAAGAAGCTGTTGAACGAATATGAGGAATGATAGAACGCTGAACTGCCAATGCAATCAGCGACATAGCCTGTGCATCCCGTGTATCCCAAGTTTTCTGAGCTGCAGTTCTTGGGGGAAGTGGCTGAGCGGGGTGAGGTGGAGGGGGCTGAGGTTGCCCTCTTGCACGTCCTCCTGGAGGAGGAGTAGCGGGAGCCACAACTCCCGGTCGTGCTTCCTCTCCACTGACATAATCCCACAAATTTTTGGCCACTAATACATTCTTCATCATGAAAGACCAAAGGGAATAATTGTTCCCATCCAATCGGTCTTCCTTGGACACATAGGTGAATACATCTCCTCCCTGATTTGCCATTATTTCCCAAAAGGCAATAGAGCAATGTCAATGTAGTACGGGCTGGAAATCTGCAAATTTCCAGAAATTGCAGCAAACACAAGTCTGCAATTAATGTGCAAAGGGTACTCTGTCAAAAAAAACTGTCACTGATGCACGCTTCCCAAGGTGCAATTAGTGCTCAGCAGCACTAAAACATCAAAAGCCCCAAAATTTTCTGCCCAAATTTTCTGTCACAAATGTCTGTTACAAAAGCCCCAAAATGTTCATTCAATGTGTCACAGATAGACACAGCACGTTTCCCAATGCTGAAAACTGAACCTGCTGTTCAGCACGTTTTCCAATGCTGAAAACTGAACCTGTTGTTCAGCACTTTTCCCAATGCTGAACCTGAACCTGTTGCACGAACTCCTGTGTAAAAGAAAAGTGCAGAATGTTACCTCTGCGTGTTGACGACGGGCACGATTCCCAAGGTAATGACTGCTGGGTACAGTCGGACTGACGCACAGGTACAGGCGTGCAGGATGGCGCGTCAGGACACAAGCGGCACGTCAGGGCACTGGTGGCATGTCAGGAGACAGGTGGCGGGACAGGGTACCAGTGGCGAGACAGGGCGTCAGCTGGCAAGGACGTGACAGGGCGGCGTCAGGCTGAGCAGGTGCAGGGCCAGGGGCGCAGCAGGCGGAGCTGCGCACAGGTGGCAGCGACCTCTGTAGGTGGCGCGCAGCTGGCGGAGTTGGCGGGGCTGCAGGCGACACACAGGAGGTGACGGGGTCACAGGATGTGACGGGCACAGGCGGCAGAGGCGGGAGCTCTGATAGACAGGTGGCGGGTGGCCTTTAGCAGTGACGTGGCTGCTGACGAAGGTACAGGCTGCACGTGCTGTACCAGACAGGTACTGACGAGCTGTCAGTGCTGACGCAAGTCCTCGGGAACCGAACAGAGCTGCTGACCAGCTCTGATACCAAATGTCAGATGGGAGAGGATCGAGGTGCAGCTGAAGTGCAGTAGACAGTGTGAGAGTGAGAGACAGAGTTGAGCACGACACCCAATGCAATAGTACTGAATAGAGTGTAAACTAAAAGTACAAATGATAACCCTTATACCTTAGAGTTATAAGGGGCTGTTCACACCCGAACACAGTAAGTGCCCGTAAGTGTGCACCACAAGCACATACAAAATAGTACACATAATCTGGGGGAAAAAACCTCTCCTACCGAGAGTAAAAAGTGCCCCAGTGTCCTAGTGATCACCCGCACACTCCCATATGAGCGTAGGCGTAAGTAAGGCGTGTGAGATACCTGAAGAACCTGACTTCGCAAGATATCACCTTTGGAGAGGAAGTAACTCCTCTTTTCTTGCTTGGGACTCTGAATGAGTCATGGGATGTATTCCGCACTGCTCTTTTGTGCCTCTAGTGCTACTCTAAAATTGGCAGATGTTGAGAGTGCTATTCTTCAGGAAGAGGTGAATCGCAAAAACTTGGATGCCTCTCGTGGTAGTCATGCTTTGACAGTTAGAGGCAGGAATGATCGTGGTAATAACCGTGGCCGTGACTCACAGAAGGGTCGGTCTAAATCTCATGGCAAGTCGCGTGGGCGCAATGCAAATGTCACTTGTCATCATTGTGGGAAAAAGGGCCATATTAGACCACAGTGTCATGAGTTGCGCAATGAGAAGCGCAAGGATAAGGGGAAAGATAAAGTGCAGGAGAAGTCCTCTGATCGCAGCATAGTACCTGCGAAGTCCAGCGTCAAGATTGAGGAAATTAATGTCACGCAGACTGAGGAGTCCGATGGTGGTGATGAGTTTATACTTGCAGCTAGTTCTTCTGATGCTTCACACTTGACAGAGACATCTAGTCTGTATGCACAGTGCTGGTTATTGGATTCAAGAGCATTCTTCCATGTGACGCCTTACCGTGAGTGGTTCCACTCTTACCGCACTATATCTGGTTCAATCAGACTTGGAGACGACAGGTCTCTTGACATTGTGGGCATGTGTGATATTCAGTTGCAGTTTTCCACTGGCAGTTCATTTTTGCTTAGGGATGTACGTCATGTACCTGCGCTTACGCGCAGTCTTATGTCTGCAAGACAGCTGGATGATGCAGGATTTCATGTATGTTTTGGGGATTCTGCCTGGAAGATTACTCGTGGCAGACTTGTGCTTGCTAGAGGCGCCAAGGCTGGCAGCCTCTATCCTCTTGTTGTATCTGGGTCCTCAGTTGACCATGTTTTGGCAATGGGTTCTATCCCACATGTATCACTTTGGCATGCTCGTTTAGGGCACATGTCTTTGAAGGGAATGAAAATGTTATCTGGTTTGCAGTATCTTCCGCCTTTGGATTATGCATGTTTTGACTCGTGTGATCATTGTCTTTATGGTAAGCAGAATAGGTCTACGCATAAGAAATCGGGTAGGCCACGCATGAGTGAGCCCTTGGCATTGGTGCATTCCGATGTTTGTGGGCCTATGCCTTGCATGTCTATGGGTGGCGCGAAGTACTTTGTTACCTTCATTGATGATTTTTCTAGGAAAGTGTGGGCTTATCCCATAAAGCAGAAGTCCGATGTCTTGGCAGTTTTTCAAAGATGGCTTGCTCTTGTTGAGAACCAGACTGGGTATAGACTGAAATGCCTTAGGACAGATAATGGGGAAGAATATGTCTCGCATGCTTTTGAGCAGTTTTGTGATGACAGGGGTATTAAGCGTCAAATGACCGCCCCTTACACCCCACCCCAGAATGGTTTGGCTGAGCGCATGAACATGACTATTTAGGAGTGTGTGCGCTCTATGCTTAGCTATGCAGGCCTACCCCAGAGTTTTTGGGCTGAGGCAGTTAGTACGGCAGTGCATGTCATAAACCGATCGCCTTCCAGTGGATTGGATTTCCAGGTTGCAGAGGAAGTTTGGGCTGGTAAGCGACCCTCTTATGCGCATCTCTGTGTCTTTGGATGCGAGGCATTCTGCCATGTGCCCAAGGACAAGAGGAGTAAATTGGATCCAAAGAGCATTAAATGCATATTCCTTGGCTATGGTGAGTCAGGAGAGATGGGCTATCGCCTATGGGATCCACAGGTGCGGAAAATAGTACGCAGCCATGATGTCGTCTTCCATGAAGACAATATGCACAGGCAGCCTGAGAAGGTGGTTGAGATCCGCAGAGTGATCTTTCAGGAGGAGCCTAGAGCTCCAGCACAGCCATTAGTACAGCCTGCAACAGTTCCTCCACAGGGCCAGGGTGTTGGACAGGCAGTTAAACAGGCAGCAGAGCCTGCGGTGAGACGGTCTGCTAGAGACAGACATCCACCTGATAGATTTCAGCCCTCTATGCATTATGTTTTGGTTACAGATGCAGGAGAGCCTTTCACTTATGATGAGGCTACGTGCAGGGGTGACAGTCACTCCTGGGAGAGGGCTATGCAGTCTGAGATAGACTCCCTGCATAAGAATGAGACTTGGGATTTGGTTGCATTGCCTAAGGGCAAGAAGGCTTTGCCATGCAAGTGGGTGTACAAGCTGAAAAGTACCCCTGGACACCCCAAGTCAGCACACAAGGCTAGATTGGTAGCAAAGGGTTTTAAGCAAGAACATGGTGTGGACTTTGATGAGGTCTTCTCTCCTGTGGTTAAGATGACCACCTTGCGCTTAGTCTTGGCTTTGGTTGCACAGCTTGACTTAGATCTATATCAGATGGATGCCAAGACAGCTTTTCTACATGGGGACTTGCATGATGAGATCTATATGGATCAGCCTAAGGGCTTTGCAGAACCTGGCAGGGAGCACCTAGTGTGCAAGTTGAATAAGAGCTTGTATGGCTTGAAGCAGGCACCTAGGGAATGGTATCATAAGTTTGATGCCTTTATGCAGTCACAGGGCTACAGCAGGAGTGCTATGGATCCGTGTCTTTACACGAAGAAAGCCCGTGATGGCAGTTTGGTTATCTTGGTACTCTATGTTGATGATATGTTGATAGCAGGGAAAGCTTACGATGAGCTAGATGCTCTTAAATCTCAGCTGAAGAAGAGATTTGAGATGAAGGATTTGGGACAGGCCTCACATATACTTGGGATGCGAATTAAGCGCGATAGGCATCAGGGGCTTTTGTATCTCTCACAGTGGGAGTACATTCATAAAGTCCTTGAGCGCTTCCGCATGCAGGACGTAAATCCTATTGGCTATCCATTACCTTCTTATGTGAAGGTATCACAGGCCGATTGTCCGCAGACAGATGAGCAGAGGGCTGAGATGGCCAAGATCCCTTATGCTTCAGCCGTGGGCAGTTTGATGTATGCCATGATAGCCACTCATCCAGATATTGCGCATGCAGTTGGTGTTGTGGCACGCTATATGGCTACACCTGGCAGCAGACATTGGGATGCCGTGAAGGGTATCATGAGGTACCTGAAGGGCACAGCAGATATGTGTATTTGCTATGGCACCCAGGATACAGGGGTCGTGGGGTACACTAACTCCAATTATGCAGGACATGCAGATAGTAGGAAGTCCACTTCTGACTATGCATTCACCTATGCTGGAGGGACTGTCTCTTGGATGTCCAGGGTTCAGAAGTGTACGGCTTTGTCTACCACTGAGGCTGAGTATGTTGCAGCCACTGAGGCTTGCAAGGAGGCCATATGGCTAGGCCATCTAGTTGCTGACCTTGGGATTGATGCTATACCTACACTGCATTCGGATTCTATGAGTGCCATCCAGTTGGCTAAGAATCCGGTCTTTCATGCGAAGACAAAACACATTGAGGTGAGGTATCACTTCATACGTGGTGTTGTGGAGGACAAGTCTGTTGACCTTGTCAAGATCTCCACTGACGAGAATCCTGCAAATCTGCTCACAAAAAGCCTCACTACTGAGCGCTTTGCCTTCCTCAGGAGATTGATGGGCATTGGATGAGATGTTGCCTTTCCTCATCCCTTGTACCTATGTACATTTGTACTGTCTTTTCTTTTTTCTTTTCTCTCTCACTAGGGCAGATTCGCCTTTAAGTGGGAGGTTATTGGGGGTAAAGGCGCCTCTGCTGTGCCGCCCCGTGTATTACTACACTGACAGTACCCGCCACTGTACACTATAGATGGTGGGCGCCCGTCACGTCACTTTATTCTTTATTCTTTTAGTGATAGTTTGAATAAAGGAAGGCCCAGGATTGATGCTATACCTACACTGCATTCGGATTCTATGAGTGCCATTCAGTTGGCTAAGAATCCAGTCTTCCATGCGAAGACAAAACACATTGAGGTGAGGTATCACTTCATACGTGGTGTTGTGGAGGACAAGTCTGTTGACCTTGTCAAGATCTCCACTGATGAGAATCCTGCAGATCTGCTCACGAAAAGCCTCACTACTGAGCGCTTTGCCTTCCTCAGGAGATTGATGGGCATTGGATGAGATGCTGCATTTCCTCATCCCTTGTACCTATGTACAATTGTACTGTCTTTTCTTTTTTCTTTTCTCCCTCACTAGGGCAGATTCGCCTTTAAGTGGGAGGTTGTTGGGGGTAAAGGCGCCTCCGCCGTGCCGCCCCGTGTATTACTACACCGACAGTACCCGCCACTGCACACTGCAGGTGGCGGTGCCCGTCACGTCACTTTATTCTTTATTCTTTTAGTGGCAGTTTGAATAAAGGAAGGCCCGGTCACACATTGTGACTGTTGGAGTTCCCATTTCTTGTCTCTCTCTTTCTTGCTCTTGCTCTCTCGCCATAGCTCGCGTGCAAGCTTCGATCCTTCTCACCTTTCACTTCGTTTTCTTAGAACTCAATCCATCTTCATTTATGTGTAATTCCTTGGTTCTTGTGTACACTCTTACACTTGGTAGACACTTCTCTCCCCCTTCATAACTTGTACTGCTTGTACTAGATATCCCTGTCACAGTGCTTTGATCACCCCATTAAGTGATGCACTAGGAATACTGGTCTCTGAATGGTCTCATGGCCATGCTAGATCATCATCAACACTTAAAGAAAAGCGAGTCATTAATTTATTGACATAAATTTATTAAATAGAGAATGCGTAATAAGCAATCAATTTAGTGACATATTGCATAAACCCAATGTCTGTTCAAGTGTAAAATAGCTAAGTATCTAAGGTAACTCCCATTGGAACAAAACCAAATGCTAAATGAGCAATGCAAGCTCAAGACATCAAGTAAGTACATGGCCATTCAAGCATCCAAGATACATGAAGCATAAGCCAGGAGCATAAAACCCAATAGAGTCTTCAAGTTTGTAAATGTGTAAGCCACTGAAGTACCCAAAGCATAAGGCCAATGCTCAAATACATGTAACCAATGTCAAAGACAAAGCTCAAAAGCTTCCAATAGGATATCCATGTGTAGACCATCAATGGCCTACATCAATAAACAGAATGAAGCATTGAATGACATCCAAGAGTAGTAAACATAAAACTTCCCTATGTTAATGCTTATTGCCTTGTTATCACAATACTTAAATGATAGTGAAACGTGAGCAATTTTGAGCTCAAATCAGTCCCAAAAGCATTTCAAGACATCAACGTAACATCCCCCAATGATTCAGTATCAACATGCGAGCATATCAACATATATAGAGTAATATGAGAGCCACAATCTTTAAGACTACACTATTTTAGGTTTGCTATATCTACTTTGCTATTCATATGCAACAATAATAGAGGTTAGAAGCTCCAAATGGTGTTGAAGACATATAATGCCAATGTCAGTGAGTTGGAAGAAGAGTGGAAAGTAGGAGGAGACATAATTCACATTACTACTGTTGGCTCTATTGCTAGGTGCTTGGTTCAATCTAGGGGCTCCTCACTATTGGGCAAAGTCCAATGTAGCCTTGGGACAAGTCTCAAGTGAAGGAAACAAGCTTGGTTCAATCTGGGGGAACTCATCATAGTTGGGCAGCATCCAATGTAGCCTTGTTGGGAAGCGAGATAAATCAAATGCACACCTTTGAAGCATGTGATCCTTCCATATTGCCCACATGTTGTTCATCATAACAATGCTTAGCATAAAGAAGCATTGCTAAATGAGCATACATGTGTTTGATTCTATGAATGCACGATTCTTCTCAAGCATTTGATGTATATTCTATATCGTGCATCTCTTTGGCACCATTGTGACATTTTGAAGCATTTTTGCATGGCCCAAAATAATGGCTTCATTGTCATCTTAAATTGTTGTGACCTACATGACTCTACTTACAAATCATTACCTCATGTAGCTAGTTGTTCCTCAATCACGTGCATGTCTTCTCTCATACTATAATGCATCTTTTTATAGAATTGCATGTATCCGTTAATAGTGTCCAAATCCTCTTTGAGTGACTTGTTTTCTAGTGCTTGCAATCCCATAGCACAACTCACATAAAATGTGACTTATTCTTTTGATGCAGAGAGTTATGCTTATAGCTTCATACCATTTGGTGCACATGCGCTTCCCCCCCGCCCCCAACACACACACACACACACACACACACACACACACACACACACACACACACACACACACACACACACACACACACACACACACACACACACACACACACACACACACACACACACACACACACACACACACACACACACACACACACACACACACACACACACACACACACGTAGTGTGCAAGGTGAGCACGAACATGAAATAGAATGAGATGGAGTAGAGGCCATTTTGACATCATAAAGGACATTTTCACCATGTTCTCACTTAAAGTACTAAATAAGGAAGTTGCAAGGGAGCAAGCAATGCTAAAGAATTGTAGAAAGACATAGCATAATCAATGTCTCTAGCCTTTGTAGATGTTTTTTGTATGGTAAAAGTAAATATAGTTAGTCAATAGCCTTTTTAGATGTTATTTCTTTTAAAAGACATTTTATATTTTGACAAGAAATGCAATGAATTACATCAACTTGATGCCCATTTTAATATGGATCCATCTAACTACATTATCAATATGTACTAAAAACAAGGGTGCATGAAAGTGTGTAGGAATATTGTCATTTTGTTATTAGCATTCTTTCCGAAAAGTACACCACTTAACTCAAGTCAACTAGGGATATTTTTTCAATGAAGAATTACCTTGTCTATTGTACCATTGTAATAACATATAATCTAACTCGCAATGCTTCTCCTTTAGGATATCAATGGACTTCATACCTTACAACTTCATGGGCTCCACTAAAAATTACAACCTACATATGATAAACTTTAATCACAGTGATCTCATGCATGGCCAAAATTAGCTTAATGATAAAAAAATCCATACAAAGTGGTACACACATATGAAAAGTTAAGAGAGGGACTTAGGAGATTTGCAAGTCTTTCTTTCGAAACCTTCAAAATAACAAATGTCAAAGTTCAAAAAATTTGCATTTCAAGAAATCTCATATTTCAAAAAGTAAGAACATGCACTCTTAGTAGTGTGGTTTGAAGTTTCTCCCTTTACCCCTCCCATCCTAACTCCATGTCAAGCTTCTAATGCTCATACTAAGCATGCGTTAGTAATGTAACTATGTATTATTCACATATGTAAAAGAAGAAGACAACTCTCAAACAACTCATGACCCATACATGAGACTTTCCACACGAGTTCACTCCCTTACATCAAGTAGCGAGATGTGAAACACAAGAAGACCAAAGATGTAGAGACATTATAGATGGATTTGCAAAGGCATTAACTTGACTCATGCTAAATATCATAGTATGTAACTTCACATTCAAATCGAATCTATATAAAATTGTAAGATAGCATTTTAATCCAATACAGGCATAAGTAACATCCATGTAGTGCCTTGCTTTGAATTTATATTGAAATTGCAAGTTAGCATTTCTCAACATTTAAGAATGCCATACATATTTGCCTTGCTTTCAGAATAGCAAATGTAGCTCTCACGACAAGCTCTAAGCTTGTAAGTGTTGTAAATCTTCACATTTATCTAATACAACAATTTAGAAAAGACTAAATGAGCTTGCATATTAGTTATCTGGGCTTAGAATAAATGAAATTTGTTTCATGTGTTGCATTTGGTTTCATAAAAAGAACCAATACAGCGTACAAGTGCCACATAAATTGCTATGCTGCAAGGCCAATGGGGGTCATAGCCTAGTGGTTTGAGTATTGCAAAGGTGTGTCGGTTGAAACCTTGGGTTTTACTTCCTCGATGGCGCAAATTATTTCTCATCTAAAAATCATAAAGAAACCTTCTTATTGGAGAAAGTTATAAAGATGAAGTTGTATGTACTAGGAGACGTCTTTACCAAGGGCAGAAACAAATTGTAATTTACCCAAAAAACAAGAGAAGGGGGGGGAGGGGCGTGGGGCGCTTGTTTTGGGAAGCTATAGAAGGGAGGTCAATTGAAAAACGTTTTCTGCACTGCTAAAAAAATCGTTTGAAAATGTGGGCCAATTCAAATTCCAAGTCTTGGGCAAAGCCGGAAGGTTTAGGGTGATGATGATGATGGATGACGACGAGGATGCATCCATGGATGATGATGACGATGCCCCCCATGCCCATACATGCGTTGCTCTCTCTCTCTCTCTCTCTCTCTCTCGGGGCGGAAGGGTAGCTGCAAACGGGAAACTAGACTCTCGCACACCCCTCCTTGCCGCTAACCCCCCCCCTTTTCACTTCGGCGTTTAACCCTCCTCCTCTCATCAGGCGACGCAACTACACCCGTCCTCTCAGGTAAGCGTCGGATGCCCCCCCCCACCCCCACCCTCTCCCTTCCGTCCGATCTTTCTGTTTCCCTTGCTCTTGGATCTTCCCTCCCTCACTCGCAGGGGTTCTTTCTGCTGCTCTGCAAGCACGGGTTCGCCTGCTTCCTTCTTCCGTTTGTTCTTTCTTTTTTGTGATTGGAAATGAGAAAGGAGTGGCAAAAACGAGGGGGATTTTCTTGCAGAAAGGGTTTGGGAGTGTCAACGTTAGAGGAGGACTCTCTTCCCTAAAGGATTCCCCTTCTTTTAGGGAAGGGAGTGACAAGAGCTGGTGCTGGCAAGGGTTAGTCCGAACGCTACCTCCTGTCTGCGCGAGTTGGAATTCGCTAGAGGATGAAACGTGAAACACCGTGAGAAGCACGAAACATTTCTGCGGCTTTGTCGTTTGCTCTTCCAAGATTAGATGTAGGAGAGCTGGATTATTTCTATTTTGGCCCGTTTTTGCCATGTACAGTTTGCTCGTGACGCTCACGGACCTGGAATTGTGTGCTCTTTCCTCTCGCAGCTCTGAGACAGTCCGTCCAAATGGAGGTCGGAAGTCCAGGCCACGGAGCCGCAGAACGTAAAAGGTGAGGTTCCTTTCCGGTTATGCTTTGGAGGTTTCTCTTTGTTCTCCCTCTCTCATGCTTATGTGAGGGATTTCTAGCGTTAAGGTGGCTTGCTTCTTTTAGTTTAGGCTAGGGTTTTATGTCCGCGTGTGGCCTCACACACGCTTTTTGAAACCATCTTTCCAGCGAGGTGGAGAAGGTGCTTAATCCCGAAACTAAAGACTTAAAAGCTCCAACGTTAAAGGAAAATGTAGACGTCGTAGCAGTTTCCGTGGAAGGTACTGCTGATGTCTCAAACAAGCACGAACCAGTCGCTCCAGCTTCAGATGTTACGGATGCTCCTGTTGCGTTTTCGTTCCCATATCCTCCTGTGAATTCGGATGATACTGGTGGTGTAGAGGCCGCCTTTCCTCCTATTACAAAGCTTACATCAAACGACGTTCCAGCAAAGGTGACCTCACTTCAGGCACAGGTGACTGAAGTTCAAGCACAGGTTACCGAAGATCCCGCACGGGTGACTGAAGTTCCCGTACAGGTGACCGAAGTTCAGGCACAGGTGACTGAAGCTCAGACGCAGGAGAATTTGGAGCAGGAATACCAGCAGGCAGTAGAGCATGAATATCCATTTGATGATATGGTAGTACTTAAAGATGGTATGGTTACATCTGCCTCACCAGCTGATAGAGCTCACGGGGATAATGGTGGTATGTTGTAAATTGATGACCATGAATTTTTTTTTTGTTGGATGCCATTCTGGATGAATGCTGATCCTCTACTTGTCTACAGAATCTCTGCTGATGCAAGAGGCTCCTAGACAGCCTTTCAGTTTTCCTTTTCCTCCGGTTGATAATGCATCTGTTGCATTGAAAGAAGTTCCATCTCATGCCACTGCTTCAGATGTTGTAGTGGCTGTCACAAAAGTGACTACTTCAACAGAAGCTGGTGCTGTGGAGCTTACCGGTGAGGTGGCAGCGTTGTCCACCAATGGGTCACAAGAGCCAGTGCAGCAGATAGAAGCTGAAGCTGTCTCTAATGCTGCTGAAGCTCCGAGCATAGGCAAGCTTGTTGAGGAGCATCCACCTGTGGATGTACAAGCAGGTCTGCCACCTGTCACACCCCAAGTTACTCCCACTGACATAACAGGTGCTGCTGCTGGCGAGGCTGAAAAAATGCCAGTGACAGAAGAGTTGCCTAAGGAGCCAGAGAAAGCTGGCTATGGCCAAGTGAGTTTAGTTTCTATCTACATAGTCGAAGAAATCAGATTCTCAGAATTGTTATTATTTTGTCAACTTACTATATTCTTGGTTTGTTTCCTCCAAAAGCCTCAAGAGGGTGAACAGGCAGAGACGGAGAAACAAGTGGATGCTAGTCATGTGAGTTTTGTTGGAATATCTTAAGACTTGATGATTACTCTCTATCCATTTGACCAATAGTCTATCTCTGTCTTGTCAGGAAGTTATTGAACAGGATATTCAAGCAATCAAGGGTCAGAAAGTGCTGAAGAGGTTTGGGAAAAAGAACTATTCTGGGACTGTTATTGACTTTGATACCGAATCAAAGTGGTTCAAAGTATGTGGCCTCAACAAATTTGCTCACCTTTTTATTTTATGTTCGAAACAAGTCTTGTTTGCAATTTAATTCTGCAGATTTCATACATGACCTCAACTGTACTCAGTACTCATCTAATAGAAATGTTGACCTTTCTGCTGCTTCAGAGAAAATAAGTTTTCTCCCAACCAAGTCTTTCATAAATTGCTTAGTTTTCACTTCTTTGGTGGTTTCTGACATCAGAATAACGATGGTGCCTCAAATAGTGTGATGTACTCCGTTTTTGCTAGCCAGGCACTGGTTTTTGTGTATATCTGTGTTTTAGGTTTAAATGCATGACCACCCTTACCTTGGAAGATATTGACTGTGACCTGTATGCTCCTACTTTTGACCTTTCTTATAGGTCTAGGATAACCTGATGTAGGATGGCCTTGTGTATGACTGCAATATCAGACCAGTGGTTTCCCAGAATAAAAGTGTGGGCATGTGTGTCTGTGCGTTATTGCAGTATGTACTTGTTGCATCATAACGAATCTATGCATGCAATTATTTGGAAGGGAGTAAGGGTGGGTTTCAGTTCAAGGATGTTTGGGCTTGGCTGGCTGCATGGATGATATTTCTGAGGTCACAGTTCGACTCACTTCATTGAAATGGCATAGTTTTGCCCATCTTGTCATGATTCTTATTGAAGTATCACAATGGTCCACATGCATGGAGTCTGGAGATGTATGTATGCTAAGTAATGGATTTTTTCTTCTGCTTAACTAGGTGATTTATGAAGACGGAGATGAGGAAGACTTGGAATTATCAGAAGTGAAGGCTATCCTGGTTTCTACAGATCAACCATCATCAAGTAAAAAACGAGTTCGCTCTGAGGGAGGTGCTGATGCAGAATCTAAAAAGTAGGACTGGTTTGCTTATTCAGTTAGCTTTGTCTTCATGTTTGCCAGCTCCAAACCGTTTTGTCTATTTAATTTTAAGTTTACATTTGCTGTGATTAAATGTAGAAGTACTAAGAAACCAAAGAAAACAACGGCTGGAAGTACTGCAAAGAAGGCAAAGACATCAAAGTCTGTCATTAAATCTCCCAAAACTCTGGGATCTAAGAGTAAAAGCTCCAAGAAGACGTCCACTACAACAAAAAAGTCCAAGAGCCCTGGAAAATCAGTTACTAAGTCGCCAAAGACGCCAAAGACGCCAAAGATGCCCCAAACCAAGAAAGGTGCCAAAGGAAAAGCAAAGTCAGGAACAAAGTCCCCTAAGAGCATGAAAGGGGGCTCTTCTTCAAGTAAGTCAGGCAAAGCTGCTAGAGTGTCCCGGGTTTTGGATTTGCAATCTCCCAAAGCTCAAACATCAGGGAAGTCTAAGTTGCCTGTACAAAGTTCTACCAAGAAAAAGGTTGCTAAGTCTCCTGGTAAAGCTGTGAAGGTTGATAGTGAATTAAAGATGACGCCAAAGAAAAGTGGTGGGAAACGCAAAGCTGATAAGGATATGGTTACAGAGCCAAAATCAAAGCGGTCAAAGAAGGATGGTGTTGATAGTGAGGAGAAAGAAGCTGAGAAATCTGAACAGTTATCTTATGTAGGCAGATCTGTCCGCAAAGATTTTGATGGCACACTTTATGATGGATCTGTAGTAAAGTTTGATAAGAAGACAAATTACTTTAAGGTAATCATTGAGCTGTGCTTGCACATCATATAAAATTGTTACAGATCAAACTGTACTTATGCATATTTAAAAAAAGGATTGTGCTGTTTTGGCATGTGCTAAGCTTCCCTACTTTGCAGGTAAAATATGAGGATGGTGATCAGGAGGATCTTGAATGGGCCGAATTGGAGGAAATACTAGTTCCTGAAGGCAGTGATATTGATACAGATACAAAACCAACTAAATTGAGCTCTTTGTCAACATTAATGTCACAGGAGAATGTTGGAACTGGAAAGAAAAAGAAGTGATGCATGGAAGCTCCAGGTAAGATCAATCTTATTGAGCTAATTTTTTCATAGAGTAGTGACCTAAGTTGTAGCAGTCTTTGGTTAACTCAGTCTATTCCTTCTTTACATCTTTTACAGAAGCCAGAGAACTCATTCCTAAAAGCAAGCTTCTCTTTGGATGTTCTTGCTTGGCAGACCTTGTTATTCGGCAGACGGCAACATTTTTCCTCGGTGACATAACTTATGAGGATGAGGGCAGAAGCATCAAGTTTCTCAATCTAGGCTAACATCTATGGGGCAAACTTGTTTGAGCCATCCGATGACAGTATCTCTGACTTCTATTGCGCTTTCTACGTCCATCTTCTTCCTTGTGCTTCTGCTTCTTTGTCTCTCTGCTCCTCCTCCCTCTCTTCCCCCCTTAGTTTCTAATTGAAACCATCTCTAGAGGTCTTAAGTCATCAAGTAGGAATCGAAGCTCCCAAGGCCTTTTCTCAGTTGCACCTGGAAAGCCTGAGTAAATTTAGTCAACATGTTTCTGGCCTTGGGTTTTTGAGGTGTTGCCTCATGAGCTTGTGTTCAAAGGACGACTTTGTACAATATCAATGGAGCATAGATTCCTTTCATTAACCAAAAATTTAAATTTTGACATCTATATTTTGTGGTATGCTTGGTCAGTCTGTTAGTATAACCAAAGGTTGTATTCACAGAGATTTAATGTTTCTTATATCCAAGTGTTGAGAATTTGTGGATACGCACATTTTCATATTTTGAGTAGTGGTTGAGACTGGTGCACAATTTCCCTTTCTGATTGCTTGCCTGCCCTATAGAAGCATTCTGCTTAAAATTTTAATAGATAAAACTCGGGAGGTGTTTTTGTTTTCTATAATATCTACTTCAGGATTCTGTACTGAAGCTTCCTTGGAATCTAGAATGTATTCTTCAGGAAGCTCTTGGAAATCTGCAAGGTACTCTTCAGGATTTATCACCAAAGAAACCCCTGTGATACCAAGAAGGTACTGTTGGTCAGAACCTGGAATTTATGATTTCTATTAAGATTGCCATCAGAGACCTTAACCATGGTGAGCATGGTGAAGGTTTGCTTGTTGATGAATTTTGCACTTCGGCTGTACTGCACTGCTGTTGATTGATTTTTGACTTTGCTAATCTTGGAATGCCTGTGAATCCATTTTATGTTGCCTTCTAAACAGCGAACAACCCAAAAGCAGCCTTGCTCTCTCTTTATAGGCAATGACTGATAATCTTACACATTTCTTTTCTTAGCTTGTTAGAGAATAGGTGGGCACAAGTTGATTAAATGGTTTGCCATATAATTGAGATCTAAGCAGTGACAAATAAGCTTGCATTTCCTTCCTTAGCTTGTCAGAGAATAGATGGGTATAAGTTGACAAAACCGTTTGCTGTAGAGCTGAGATCTAGGCAGGGACAGACAAACTTGTATTTCTTTTCTTGATTTCTGGGAGGATAGATGTGTTGAATTTGGTTACAGAGCCAATATGCTCATATCAGTCTATTGCATGGACAAGTTTTGTGGTAGTAGACGATGAATGCCACATTTTGTTTACAAGACACAAATATAAAACAATATCGAGATCTTGGAGCTCAGGGTTGTTTTTATCAGTGGGGACAAATCCAGTGCATTGTGTAATGTGCATTACTATTTGCCTAGATGTATATACAATGGTAGAGATTGCTGAGAGAGAGAGAGAGAGAGAGAGAGAGAGAGAGAGAGAGAGAGAGAAGGGATTACTGATGGAGAGTTCTTAAAGCCGCCCTCCATTTGCCTGGGGCCTGGTGGCGAAGAGTAAGATGAGGCTACAGGACTAGGCTATGTATCTGGAGGTTAATCTTGTTTCAATTTCTACAGGTATGTGGTATGTCCCTGTCCCTCCTTACCCAACCAACTTAAAAGTAAGACTCGGTCAAACATACATGAAAGTGGGTAATTTTCAGTATCCCCCGGGGCCCTTGACCCACCTTAAGAGTAAGATGAGCAAACAGGGTATGAAAGAGGCTAAGTTTTCAGAGTAATGCTTGATGGATGCCTGTTTTGTCTAATTCTGTGTTTGACTCTTCTCTCTTTAAATAAGGTAGGGTCTCGTGATGTCATACTGAACATGTGAAAGGTGGATGTGGGCTACATTTTACTTCGGAAGAGAATCGATATTGTCAGCATCTTTGTAGTTTTTTCAGCCCAGCTCATGCCGTATTGCAGAAATGGTGGGTCCTCTGAATAGGTTTTAAAAAAAAGAAAAGTATTGCATATCTACTTAATTGTATTGCACATCTAGTTAACACCTTTTTGCTGAAAGGGGGGTTCTCTAAAGGGTTTTTAGAAAAAATCATAGGATTGCATTACCTCACTTTTATCATAACATGGTTTATCACATTGTAGGAAAGTTGGTTTCTCTTTTAGGCTTTTGGAAACAATCATTGTATTGTGCATCTAGATGGTACCATTTTGTGGAAAGGGTGGGTCCTCTAAAAGCTTTTGTCCTTCAGAAGCTGAGTGTGGAAATTTTGATGATACTTGGCTACCCTCTGGGCAAAATTGTATACAATTGTGTACAAGGTACATTTGATGATCAACAAACGACACGAGGGGATCCAATTGTGGACTCTTCATTTATTGTATTGCAACATCATGGTGTGCTTGTTTGGGGTAGGGGTTTAATTAAAAGATTATTGTGTATTGAACTGACCCTTGCTCTTTGTTGGAAGAGGTTTTGATTTTGCGATTCCCCTATTCACCTTTACGTTCCACTAATAGTGTGGCTAGAGGGTGACAAGCAAACATTTGCAACCTTTATAATAATTGATAGGAATCTTGAGATGTATTATAAGGTGATCCCTAAGATTTGCCAAGTTTTTCGCGAAGGGATTATATTAGCATTTGCAAGTCGTGTTATTGGTATAGGTGAAAGAAGGTGCAAGCAAGAAATTATTTGTAACCAATTTGTTTATCTAGGCATGTAACCAAGTGCTTGAATTGAACCTACAAAAGAATTCGACAATGTTGATAACTATAATAAGGCTTTGTTCTTTTATTTGGTTGGACTTTTGCCCAGTGCTTTGACATAACAAAGGGTGTTGGAATCAAATGTTTTTTTGGGAGTGCTTAGTGTAATTTAAGTGGCTTTCAAGGAGTTCTATCTTTGAAGAATGTGAGAGTAGTGGATGATGATATGTTAAAGTGCTTCGAAGATGTATTTTTGTGATCACCTCGTCTCCATCATTTTGGCCTATTGCAAGATAACTAATCTATTATGAGATTTAATGTATTTAGAGCATATGTTGTTGTGATGGTTGATGTGCCCTTTTGGCGCAAGCAATGCTATTTTAAAACTCTTTCCCTTTGTGCTCTTTTGTTTTCCTTTTCAGATTTTTCTTTTTTCTCAATTTGCCTTGGGCCAAGCTCCTTCCTTTGAATTTAAGTGTGCTTCTTTAGATTAATGTCTAATTGCACTCATTATGATAAACTTTTTGCATATGTGAAAACAAAATAGAAATAAGATTAGTAAGTAATCACAAAGCAAATGTTTTAACATGTATCCATTTTTTATTCTCAACTCTTGGCATTTGTTTACAATTATGACTATATTAGTTGTATTAACATTAGGACAAAGGCACTAATCAAAGTTTTTAGTTACAATCCAATTCTGGGAGATGATAGTAGTTGATACTATAGACTAAAACTTGCCTTCTAGGGTTTAAACACAACTCATTGAAGCCTCTTGGCAATATTTCCATTATTCTCCCAAGAATGATGTTTTAGTTATGCAATAGTTCTTTGAATATGAGTATCAATTAGGGACAATAAAGATTGGGTTGTACACGCATGTATCTCTCCATTGTCCCTCTCCCCCTTTTTTGAGTGTGCGAGCACGTGTGTGTGGCTTTGCCCCCCTCTCAAAATATCAATCAATAATGTGAAGAAATTTTGAAAATGTTATTAGATGGTGCTAAGTATATCAAACAAAACTTAGCAGCAAGTTTAACCTTTCCATAAGAGACCTAAAGACATGGGATGAAGCTTTTGAGATGTTTAATGACAAATTGATGGAGGGGCTAGTTATTCTTGCACATTGCATGTCATACAATTCTAGGATGGGACATTGCACCACTTGCATGTTTAATTATTAACATAAATGTTTGAAAATGCCACTTTATTGTATTCATCCAAATAAAGAGATAATAGACATGTTTGTAATGTGGTTTCCTACACATTATAGAATACAACAATTTCATAATAAGTATGTTTGCTTTGTTTGCAGTTATGGGTGATTATTAAAATTATAACATATAGAGGTATGTGGTGTAGTCAATGATTTGGAAACCAAGGTTATATTCTTACCATTTGTGCCTATTTTTTAAAGGTGTGTGTTAAGCTAAAGGCAAATATCCAATAGTTGGGAAGGCACCCCTTGCATTTGTACATTTTATACAATTACATAAGTAAAGTTGATAAAGAATAAGGGTATCATTCATTTTGTACATGTAGAACTCTTTTATGTTCTTGTCTCTCTTAACCCTCTTAGACTCCATAACTTCTACATTGTTGGCATTTGTACATTTTATACAATTATATAAGTAAAGTTGATAAAGAATAAGGGTATCATTCATTTTGTACATGTAGAACTCTTTTATGTTCTTGTCTCTCTTAACCCTCTTAGACTCCATAGCTTCTACATTGTTGATGCTTGTTGCTCACATATTGTTAGAGGTGTTATTCTCATCACCAAGATCTACATTTAAGTTAAGTAGGTGCATGAGCCATTGAGGCTTGATTTGGGGCTACAATAGCCACTTTGGGCATTAATTTGGGCAACCATTAATTATTGGGATTGAAGCAAAATAGTTTGGTTTTGGATGCTTGAGAAGATATATTGGTATAAGGTTTGGTCTATTAGAAATAGAGAAGAGGAGAGCTTAATTTTTTAAAGATTTGTGGCTTGATCTCCAAAGCATCTAGGCTCTAAAATATAGTTGTTTACTATTTGATGCAAATCTTGAGAAAAACGATTTTCTTTTGAGAAAAAAGAACTAGATTAAAAACTGATGCCCTATGGATTGTTAGAAGGTTTAGAAGTACTCTCCTTTATCTATTGGAACTTTCTGTAATATCTAGATTGGGGTGTAAAAAGATTTAGAAGCATGCCTCTCACTTTAAATATTTAAACTTTTTGTAATACTTAAACCTTAACAAGTTGCAATTTGTTGATACTTGGAGGCTCCAGATTACTTGACTTTGGTCACATATATATATTTTGATAGATTTATAGACTTGAAGGATTTTCATGTTGATTTATGTACATTTTGTAGAGATTATGTAGATTAAATTCAATTTATAAAGGTAGTTTGCATGTATTGGTCCTTGTGGCTGTTTTATGCTTAAAAGATAGCTGAAATCTTGGGAAAGCTTATAGAAAATTCATATATCTTTGGGAGTGATAAGATATAATTTTTGCATCAATTTTATGATGGTTTGATATTTGGATAATCCTTGCTTGCCTTTATAGGATACTCCTTTTACAGTCCGTTATCGTGACGCTGCGCTTCTACCACTACAAACCCGAGGGCAGAGTATTCTGTTAGGATTTTAAACTCTTTAGTCAGTGTCATTATGAGTTTATTTTTTGTTGTGTATCTTTTGTGTTTGCATATGCATGACGCACGAGCACATGTAGTTAATCTAGGTACAAATTCTTCAATGCATTCATAATTTTTTGTGTGGAGCATTGCTCGATTGATTGCATAGCATAGATTCTAATTTGCAAACTGCACGAGTGATTGGGCACAAAGTTCTTTTACAAAACATATTCTCGATAGGGCACATTGCATGGAAAAACATGTAACACTTTTGAAGGCTCAAGGATCCAAGGAAAAGACCCATCTTGGTTTTGGACTTTGCTTTGGAGAGGTTGAACTCTTGGTACTCAAAGAGCTTGTAAGATACTTTGATTTACCAATGGGAAAATACTTTCTTTCAATGTAACCATCAAGAAAACGGTGTGCTTGGAATTGTTGATTTTGTAAAACATCAAAAGAGGTTGTTTTCAGAACTTCGGAAGAGGAAAACATTGAGTTGTCTATCAGACTGAAACATCAGATACAACAAGAGCTTTATTTGCCTCTCAAATTGTGTGTCAAGATGATGACCGTTCTCGCAATATAAGTGCAAGATAGCCAAATCAGATGACTTATTGGTAGAGGATGTCGGGTTATTGATCAAATGAGGAAGGTTATTGCAGCTTAGATTTGTGTCATGCTTGCCCAAAGCAAATCTTTCTTCGTGTGCCTTCTCCACCAATGATCTAATGCAATTGTATGAGACTCCTACCCTTGTAAGAAAAACATTGTATGATATTTCATAAACGCTCTATGAGAATCCTCATGATAAGGTGCATAGACCTCCAATGTACACTCAGTATGCCTCACTTTCCAGTGGCCACCTACATCATTCTACTTATTCTCATCAGGTGGCTCTATGATGGGTCACTATGGCCGTAGTGGGTTCAAGAATTTATACATATATTCTGGTTGATATGATGGTATTACTGAAAGAGAGCTTATGATTTGTATGTTGTGTCCTATAGAAATTGATGTTATTATTGGAAGGGGTGGCAATGTGGTTTGGAGACTATGTGAAGATACTTATCCGTGATTGTAGGGCTTGGTTAGCAACTATCGTTGAAAATGATCTAAGGATGACGTAGTCTCTGACATCAAAAGAGGATGCTTTCCTTTGACGCCTCAAACAGAGGAAGCAATTAATGTCACCATAATGCTTTTTAAAAGCTTTTCTAAGTTTTTTTTCGAGGTGATGATCTGTTATAAATAACGACGGAGGGAATGACGAGGGAAGGAGGAGCTCGAAGGAGACATAGAGAGATCATTGGCGAACACTGCTGCTAACAGAGGTGACGGAGGATGAGGACGCTGCTGGGAAAAGGGATCGAACGGAGGGGGCGAAGTTGCAGTAGAAGATGAGGACTTGAAGAAGAATGAGGGAGGCGACAAAGCAGAAGAAGAAAAGGCAGAGGCTGAGACGATCGATGAAGCCTTCTGGGTTGGCCTACTTCGTGATCTCCATGAGCAAGGATGAGTTTTGGGAGAAGGTTGGCGAGAAGCCGAAGCGCAACGACCTCGTCATCATTAAGTCTAAGCGCGCCAATTCCTCTTAGCAGATATTTGTAATTTTCTCTGAAGAAGCTAAGAGCGCTCGTCTGTACCCCGCAACCACCGAATGGTAATGCAAATGCTACGGAAGTTGTTGACGAGATAATTTCAAGGAAGAGGAGACTGCAACGGGGGTAACGAAGATGAAGCCGTGAGGAAGAAGGCTAGACCGCACAAGTCGACACAGAGCTGAAGGTGATAAAGGACGAGACGCATCATACGACATAGCTGAGGGAGGAGCAAAGCAGACGACGGGATGACGAAGAGTCAGCCACACTTTGCCATAGCCATCCTCCTCTCCACTCTGAGTATCGATCCATCCTTCTTGGCATCATCCAAAACGTACTCAATTTTCACAACCTGCGCTGAGTAGCGTCCGCAGATTCATCCCTTAGTCTCCAAAAGCAGCAACTACAATAGAGCCTTATTGCCATCAGGCCTTTGGACATCTTGCAACTCCGTGGTTGCAACACACTCCCTTTCTCATGACACATCTTTGTTTTCCATGGCTCCAAATATGAACAATGACTACGAATTCGGGAGACATTGACAATCTTGGTGGAAGATTTTGTTCAAAACATTTGCATTGTCGAATATGTTTTCAAGCCCTTCTACTTAGCCATTTAATTGCAATACTTGAAGGCTCAGTTCGTAGCTTTTGAAAGCCAGATGTGCTTCTTTGGAATGATGAGAACTCAACGTGAAAGCGTCGCTTCTGATTGTCGAGATGGGAGACTCTTCGAATACTCCACCCACTTCATCATCGAGTGCTTCTTCCTTTTTGACCGATGAGATGAAGAATTTATTGCAAACTCTTTCTTGAGCTATTATGATGCAGAATCAACAATAGCAGTTACATCAACAATTGGATCAATAACAAATGCTGCATCAAGAACAAGAGCATACGCATGGTGCAACCAAAGTGATTGAGGCAGTGGTAAGTGAGCGTAAATTATTTGATGGTTGGAATATCTCAGTCTATCTTAAAGCTTTTGAAAGCCAGATGCGCTTCTTTGGAATTCCTACCAACTGGAGCAATTATTTCTTACGACTTTTCACGCCTGCCTTGCGGGTCAAAGTGACTGATTTATTTGTGTAGTAAGACTCAAATTGGAATGTTTTCAAGAAGGTGCTCAAAGATGAATATTTTCTGGAGGATTATGGTATTGTTACGCGGAAGACATTCAAAGAATGGGTCTATTAGCCCAACAAAGGTCTTGTTGCTCTTCAAGTTATTGCGCAAGTTTGAAGAACGTCACAACCAATTGGATACACTTGAGTAAGCCCTAAACTTGGAGAAAGTGGAGTTATTCTTGCATGCGGTTGATCCTCCACTTTAGAGATGAGTTGTGAGAGCTTCTTGAAGACTGTACGCAGCCTATGGGATTGAAGATGGATTGGCAAGATACTGTTGATGCGGTTTCCACATTGACAAAGAGGTGGAGATGGAAGGCTCGCTTGCAGAACGGTATGCAAACACCTCTAGCAATGTCTTCTCCTACCTTGACTTCTCCTACTTCTCCTGTTGCTCCATCCACTTCTTCTCCTCTTTCTCATCCTATGTCTATGCCTACTTCTATGCCTATTCCTGTTGCAGTTGTCAGACCATCTGTCAAACCGACTGTCGAAGACATGGTGGAAGAGATTTCAAAGAACTTGAAAGATCTTTAAATAGAAATGACCAGAAGAGAACAACCACCACTTAACCCAGCTCCAATTTATGCCCCATCCTCTTCTATTCCTATGAATTCTTCTAGAAATGATTGTGTTTGCTGTTGCATATGGTGCAATAGTCCAGACCATGAGTGGAAGGATTGTCAAGACTTTGAAGAGGCAAAAAGACTGAAGTTGGTGGTTTGAAAGGACATGATGATATGTTTCGGAGATACAGAGCAATCACTTAAAATGAATTTCGGCAAAGGAGGTATGAAGAAATTATTGGAGGAATCTCTTTTATATTCTTATGTGAAGCAAGAGGTGGCAAGAGAAGCTGCTGCTTATGGTCTTCAATTGGAGTAGTTGTCGAAAGATAAGTCTCCTTTATGGTCTTATGCATTGTATGCAGAAAAGAAAGGTAAAGCTTCATCATCCGAACTTTCATTCATAGGAGATGCAATTAGAAAAGGGACCGGATGAAATGATCGTGTAGATGTCTTCTCTATCTATGCTTACATTGCAAAATTTTAAGTATTTGAAGCGCTTGTTGAAGAAAAGTGCAAAAGAGATAATGATCAACTTGAAGGATCAAAGAAGGAAACTAAGAGGAGTGAACCAGTTCTTCAGCCTTCTTCTTCAGAACTGGAGCAGAGTATGGCCGACGTATAGAAGCCAAAAGTACAAGAATATCAGAAGGCCCCAAAGAAAAGGATTCGAAGCCGAAAAAGCAACTTGAATTTAAGCTACTTTCCGACATTGAGATGACCACGGACTTGAAAAAGGTACTTGATGACCGAATTCTTAATTGCAAAATTGAATTTACACTTGGAGAAGTCTTGGGGATTGCCAAAATAGAGTTTCATGATGTTATTATTGACACCATAAAAAGAAAATGACAAATTATTGAAGAGCCAACGCAAGGTATGATCCATCAAGAGGCTTTAGTTGTTGTCGAGGCTATTCTCTATGGGTTGCAGATTGACGAGATTGATTCTAAAGAGGAGATTATTGAGGAGTCTATAGATGGAGCTCTATGTATGCAGTCCAAGAAGTCTCTTCATCCTTTACTTCGGCCCGTACAGTATGATGAGAGCGAAGATGCACTTAGATTGGTGCCTTGTAGCCATTTTTCTTGAAGTCATTGGGCTTGTGCGACTACAGAAAATGTCGTCAAGCTTAGTGAAACTGAGACTCCTTGTGTTGCTCTTTTGGATCATGGTTCCGAGATTAATGTCATAGTACGAGGTTTATATGATACTAGTAGATGGCTAGTTGATGCGGATCATGGTTGGCTCATGCGTGCGGCTAACAACACTACAGGAGATTTATATGCTGCTTGTCCAAACCTAAAGATTTCTATAGGAGACGTGGGTGAGTCTTATCATCTCTTTGTTCAGAACTCTTATTCTTATCCTATTATTTTGGGGCAACCATTTATTGTTGAGTCTCAGATGGAGACTAAAGTTTTGGATGACGGGTTTGCCTATGCATAGATCCGAAGCAAGGATGGGAAGAGAGTTGTCCAACTCATGACCAACTCATGACCAACTCATGACCAACTCATGACCGTTTGTATCAATCATAAGTGAAATAAGGATTCCTTGAGGGATTCCCCTCTTCCAATAGGAGAGCAGGTACCACTGTCTTGCGAGACAATGGTGGTACAAGTCAGGGAAATCTCTCGCCTCCTGGCAACGACAATTTTTCCTCATGTGTTTATGGTGTATCCACTGAAAGTACTTTGTGTTTTCAGCATATTTTTGATATGCCTAGAGATTCCAGGAAGTATGTAAAAAGAAAAGAAAAAGAATTGATGATTGCAGGTGTTTTGCAGGAAGAAGTCCGAATAGATGGTCTCTATGATGGCCTTTCATGCTCAGATACCATGAAAGAACTTTCGGTATTGCTAAATGCTAACAATCAAGAGTTGTCATATGTCTTATAGGTCCATTCATTGGCGATACATTGCGAAATCGATAATTTCATGCTTCGAAAGAAATTGGGTGCTGAGGATTCTCAACAAAAAGTGTTCTTCGCTGACATATTTCAGTAAAAAGTTTTGGGTGTTGCTGTTTATACACAAAAAAATTTGTGTTTACCAGGGTATTTTCATCGAGGGGTGAAACTTGCAGGTTGTAGCAATGAAGCTAGAGTTCAGATAGTTGACAAGAAGGGCAGACTAGTTGCAGGACCACTATCTTTGGACAGTGACGAGATGATTAGGAGAGCCACTATGCAACCTCCTTTGCGAGATCCTGTAGGTATTGTATATAAGTTTTCAACTGAGACATTGAAAGATATGAAGATTGGGATAGAAGATTTTCTGCTTCTTGAAGAGGTAAAATGTTTTGAAGAGATGGTATGCAGACATGAAAAAGCTTTTGCTTTCTTTCCACATGAGATTGGATGCGTTGATCCTAGGGTTGTGACACCTATGGTTATTTTTACCATTCCGCATGTCCCTTGGAATCTATGGCCTATTTCTGTGCCGAGGGCTCACTTGCCCAAATTGGAGAGCTTTTGTATGAGTAGATCAGAATGGGGATTCTAGAACCATCTTCAGCTCCATATTCCAATAGATGGTTCACAGTTCCTAAGAAGAATGGGACACTCAGATTCATACACAACCTACAACCAGTAAACAAGGTCACTATTCGAAATGTTGGTGCAGGACCTATTGTAGATGAGTTTGTCGAAGCTTTTGCTGGACGTGCTATCTATTCACTTGGTGATCTTTATTCCGGATATGATAAGTTCTAGCTTGCCCATGAGAGCATAAATTCGACTATAATGAAGACACCCTTAGGCCTTGTCCGAATGTGTACGCTTCCTCAAGGAGCTATTAATTAGGTTACTCATATGATGAATGGGATGAACAAGGTTCTATGAGATTTTATTCTTGAGCTTACTATGCCTTTCGTTGATGACTTACCTATCAAGGGATGTTCGAAAGAAGGAAAAGATGATTCTTTAGATGACCATGGATGCAGATTCTTTGTGGCTTCACATATTAGAGATGTTGAGAAGATTCTTTGCACACTAGAAGAAGTGAATTTGACCTTGTCAGGGTTAAAGTCTATTTTTGGAGTTAGAGAAGTTTTGATTGTTGGACATATGTGTGGATATTATGGCAGGAATCCTTCTCTTGGGAAGGTTGATGCCATAGAGAAGATTACGGAGACTTGCTCTTCTACTTCGAAGGTTCACAGGTTTCTTGGAGCTTGTGTGTTTTATCTTATTTGGATTCCTCATTTTGCTCATATTGCAGATGATCTCTACCAACTCTTGAGAAAAGGGCAACGTTTTTCTTGGGAGATAAAACATACTAAAGCCATGTAGAAACTGAAGAAATTATTGAGAGCTGCTCTGACTCTTTGAAAGGCAAATTATGAGTATGGGAGACCTATCGTTCTTACGGTTGATACTAGTCTTATCGGCTTTGGATTGGGCTGTTGGCCAAGACGATGCAGATGGGAATAGGTATTCGGTTTGGAGCGAAAGTCCTAAATGAATGGCAACGAAGGTATTCATAGGTTAAGAGAGAGCTCTTGGGAGTTGTCACGGCTCTCAAGAATGACAGAGAGTACTTCACTGGAGCTGCTGTGGTGGTTGAGACTGATTGTTTGCCTATTCTAGGAATGATCACAAGTTGTTCTACTCCAGATATTGCCATGCTTAGGTGGATTGGATACATAAAATCCATGAATTAGTCATGCACATAGCAGGTAAAGACAACCTAGTAGTTGATATGCTTTCACCAGCAAGGTATGATGATATGGATTTTTCTTGCATTGATGATGCTGATGATGTGGTTGATCTTTCAGCCATGCATGCTGATCATATTTGTCTCGTGTCTGCTTTGGAAAGCTTTGATGAGTCTTTGTATACAGGAGAGTATTTATAGATTGGTTGTTATTTGAGTACTATGTCTAGACAGGATGGATGGACTGATGCAGACTTCAGGAATATTAGAAGGAAAGCTTATGGTTTCTTCTTACGAAATGGGCTACTTTGGAAGCATCCACGAAAGCGAGGAGGATAGCCATTGAGAGTTGTTTGTGATAGAGCCTCACAGGCGCGGATCAATAAAGAATTCCATGAAAGTCTTTGGGCTGGGCATCGAGCTGTTTGGGAAAACTATGAGAAGATCAATCATTACAAGTGGGCTGATTTGATTACTATGCCTGTTGGTTTATGGTAGATGCACTACATTATTTTGGCATGAGAAGATCTCACAAGCCAAGTGGAAGGAAGAGCATTACGAACAAAATCCACTTCAGTTGTTTGTAAGTTTTTATTGGAGGATGTTATTTGCAGGTATGGATGTATTGGAAAAGTTACTGTAGATAGGGGTGAGTTAGATGCTGATGAGGCTAGGGAGTTTGTCTCTCGCCTTGACATTAAACTTGCTTTGACTTTGGCATATAATCTAAAAGGCAACGGGACGAGTGAAAGAGGTCATCCGCCAATTGTGAAAGCCTTGGCCAAAGCTTGAGGTGGACGGACTCGGGAGTGGCCCTAGGTTGTTGCTTTATGCATTGTGGGTCGATCGCACTACTCACAGTGTGACTACAAGATATATGCTAGCTGAGTTGATGTATGGGCAGAAGCCAGTCATGCCTTTAGAGACTTGCACACTTACTTGGAGTGCTTTATCGTGGCAGCAAGAAGAAATGACAAGAGAAAATCTTTTGGATCTTTGTATTCGCTAGTTGGAGAGAAGACTTGATATTGAGAGAGCAATTCAAAAGCTCAAAGATGCTAGGATTCACAACAAATTCCACATTGATAGCAGACACAGATTGAGGCCTAAAGAGATTAAGGAAGGAGATCGAGTATTGGTATATGACAACAGTCTAGACAACCAGTATAATGCTATTCGCAAGGTTTCCAGATGATGGTTTGGGCCCTATTTAGTGCAACATGTTCATGAAAATGCTACATATTCCTTAGCAAAGCTTGATGGTACGACCTTGTGGATTTCGATTGTAGGGAAGAGAATCAAACTGTTCAAGAGAAGAGATGATACAGTCTATGTAGTTGAGAAGTTGGATGATGCGATTTATGATGGATTTGAGCCAAGAGATGATGAAGATGAAGATGTGGACGTTGAAGATGCTTTTACAGAAGATGAAGAGATTGCATTGACCGTCGAGCTTGGCGGTGATGAGGATGGGTGGCTGTGGCCCATCCGAAGGATGTGCAGGTTTGGAGCGGGTGGATGTGGTGACACTGCACGTCTACCACTGCAAACCTGAGGGTGGATTTTTTTTCTAGGATTTTGAACTCTTTAGTTAGTGTTATTATGAGTTTATTTTCCGTTGTGTGTATCTTTTGTGTTTGCATTTCCATGATGCACGAGCACATGTAGTTAGGCTAGGCACAAATTCTTCAATGCATTCATAATTTTTTGTGTGGAGCATCGCTCGATTGATTGCATAGCATGGATTCTAATTTGCAAACTGCACGAATGATTGGGCATGAAGTTCTTTTTCAAAACATATTCTCAATAGGGCACATTGCATGGAAAAACATGTTACTCTTTTGAAGGCTTGGTTTTGGACTTTGCTTGTGTATTAGAGCTTTGGAGAGGCTGAACTCTTGGTAAGATACTTTGACTGGCTTTACCAATGGGGAAATAATTTCTTTCAATGTAACCATCAAGAAAAAAATGTGCTTGGAATTGTTGGTTTTGTAAAACATCAAAAGAGGTTGTTTTCAAAACTTCGGAAGTGGAAAACATTGAGTTGTCTATCAGATTGGAACATTAGATACAATAAGAGCTTTATTTGCCTCTCAAATTGTGTGTAAAGATGATGATCGCTCTCGCAATATAAGTGCAAGATAGCGAAATCAGATGACTTATTGGTAGAGGAGGTCGGTTTATTTATCAAATGAGAAAGGTTATTGCAGCTCAGATTTGTGTCATGCTTGCACAAATCAAATCTTTCTTCATGTGCCTTCTCCACCAATGATCTAATGCAATTGTATGGGACTCCTGCCCTTGTAAGAAAAACATTGCATGTTATTTCATCAATGCTCTATGACAATCCTCATGATAAGGTGCATAGACCTCCAATGTACACTCAGTATGCCTCACTTTCTAGTGGTCACCTACATCATTCTACTTATTCTCATTAGGTGGCTCTATGATGGGTCACTATGGCCGTAGTGGTTCTAAGAATGTATATCCCATACATTCAAGTTGATCCAATGGTATTGCTGAAAGAGAGCTTATGATTTGTATGTTGTGTCCTACAAAAATTGACGTTATTATTGGAAGGGGTGGCAATGTGGTTTGCAGAATTTGGAGACTATGTGAAGATACTTATCCACGATTGCAGGGTCTGGTTAGCAACTATAGTTGAAAACGATCTAAGGATGACGTAGTCTCTAACATGAAAAGAGGATGCTTTCCTTCAATGCCTCAAACATAGAAAACAATTAACATCACCATAATGCTATTTTAAAGCTTTTCTAAGTTTTTTTTTTGGAGGTGATGATCTGTTATAAATAACGACGAAGGGAACGACAAGGGAAGGAGGAGCTCGGAGGAGACATAGAGAGATCATCGGCAAACGCTGCTGCTGTGATAGAGGTGATAGAGGATGAGAAAAATGCTGGGAAAAGGGATTGAACAAAGGGGCAAAGTTGCAGTAGGAGACACGGACCGAAGAACAAGGGAGGCAACGAAGCGGAAGAAGAAAAGGTGGAGGTTGAGACGATCGATGAAGCCTTTTGGGGTGGCCTACTTCGTGATCTCCATGAGCAAGGACGAGTCTAGGGGGAAGTTTGGCAAGAAGCCGAAGCGTGACGACCTCGTCATCATTAAGTCTAAGCGCGCCAATTCCTCTGAGAACACAATATTAGTGAGTTTGGGAATCTCCCAAATCCCATTTTTTGAATACTAAAAAGGTGGCACCCGGATAACATGCCCATAAGTTTCTCAAAACCATAAGATGTGACCTATAATTGGAAAGCGCTTGAAAAATGGAATCTATTGAGCTATAGAGTGTTCAATTTGGAGTTATACTGTTCAAGTTATGACAAATCCAAAGATTCGACCATGTGTCCCAAACTTATGGGAAATTCCCATATTCCCCAATATGATGTTTGAGCAGATATTTGTAATTTTCTCTGAAGAAGCTAAGAGCACTCGTCTGTATACCGCAACTGCAAGATGGTAATCCAGATGCTGCGAAAGCTATTGATGAGATAAATTCAAGGAAGAGAAGACTGCAACAGGGGTAACGAGGATGAAGCCGTGAGGAAGAAGGTCAGACGACACGAGTCGATGTGTGTGACGAAGGACGGGACGTAGCATATGATGTAGCTAAGAGGGGAGCAAAGCGGACGACAAGATGATGAAGAGTTAGCCACACTCTGCCATAGCCACCCTCCTCTCCATTCTAAGTATCGATCCATCCTCCTTGGCATCATCCAAAATAAACTCCATTTTCACAACCTGCGCTGAGCAGCGTCCGCGGATTCATCCCTTAGTCTCCAAAAGGAACAATTGCAATAGAGCCTTATTCTCATCAGGCCTTTGGACATCTCGCAACTCCGCAGTTGCAATACACTCCCTTTCTTGTGATGCATCTTTGCCTTCCATGGCTCCAAATACAAACAATGACTACGAATGCAGGAGACATTGACAATCCTAGTGGAAGATTTTGTTCAAAATATTTGTATTGTTGAAGATGTTTTCAAGCCCTTCCACTTAGCCATTTAATTGCAATACTTGAAGGCTCAGTTCTTATGCTCCTCTAGCAAACTTCCTTCTTGAGCTTAGCATCATATCCATGATGTCATGTGCTTAAAGCTTATGGATTCTTTATGTAATAATATATTCAAAAACCCATTTTTAAAAAAACCATGTCAATCTAATCTCTCTCTTGAAGGCAAGAATTTTTAAAAACCAGCTCGAAAGAAGGACAAGTGAACTCTCTGCTTTACTATGCTCCTAATCAACAATAATTGAACAACATCTTCTTTTATTATGGTCTTCAACATGTACAACAAGTATACATCCATGAATTTATTTTGAGTTCTCATCATCTCGCTTAGCGTCCCTGTGATGAGGGACATTCACGATCCACGTGCGTATTATTCTGAGCAACACGACTAGTCTATTTGAGCACGTGTTTCAACATTCATAGTTTTACACACTAGATGTGCCTTTGCTATTGGCAAGGTGGATGAAAATCCTAGTTTAATTTCTACTTAATCTTGTAGTGTACAAACCTAGGCACACGACTACGAATGTTAAAGCACGTATGCTCACATTTTAGCTAGTAGAGTTGTCAGTGCCAGACACGAGTGTGGGTATGAATGCTAATGCTTTGCTTAGCTCTAGAGCACATAAATGATAGGTTCATGTTGAAACATTGATTCTTTGAGTTTTCTTATTAAAATCTTGATACTCCATTGAACTACTCTAGTTAGGGGTAAAGCTTAAATACAAAATGTTAAGGGTAAAGGGGCTTATTCTTATGCCGCCCTATATTTACTATACATTAATGGCACACCTATACACTAGTGGTCACGCGTGCCCATCATTTGCACTTTATTCTTTATTCTTTCAGTGGACATTCGAGAAGCTTCTTCATCCTTTGCTTTAGTCTAGATTCAAAGTTTGAGCTCAATGTTTCATGGTAACCATTGTTTCTTCGTCTTGAGCTATGCATTGAGTCTTCCCTTTTCTCGACTTGTTTTGGCTTGTTGAGGAGCTTCCCAGGGCTTAGCTTAGAGCCTTATTTAGTGCTTATTAAGTTGAGGAGCATCCATTCTATCCATTTTGAGTGGATACAGAGCATATTGCAGAAGTCATGGCCAATTATGGCAACTTCATATCACATTCATATTTTGGCTATACCTTTTTCATACAATATCGGATTTAGGTGTTCTATAGCTAGAAATGAAGAGCACGATGAGAGTTACAGATTTGAGCACTTAGATAGTTGATTTTCTATAGTTTTCAAATCTCCATTTTACATAGGACATACTAGTACTAGTTTAGAAAGCAAACAAACAATGAGCTTCATTATGCATATTTAATGCCTCACTGATGCTATTTTGGTGTCTGGATGATATGCTTGTGCTTAGAAATGCGCTTGTGGGCTGATTTGATTCCGTATGCTTTGGACATTGACACTTACCTTTGTCAGTAGCCCGTATGGTTTACTAATACTTTCAGTTCATGATAGTCTTGGTATATTGGTGATCTATGCTTAGTAAATGCTAGTTGCATTTTGTGAATCCTAGTTGCTATTCAGATATCCCTGGTAGTGGAAGCTTGCTTTCTTGGCTATTTTTCCACATTTGGATTGACATATATCGTTGTCTTTATTTCAATAGCATTGTAATTATAGTTTTCAGCATTGTCTTGGAGAGCAGACATTGTACTTTGATAGTTTGTTGCTTGTAGTTGGTGGATAGCTCTATACTTAGATATTCTCTCCTATTTTTCCTTTGTTTTGGTTGAGTTTTGGGGGCTGATTTGCAAGAATTTACAATAGTCCATTCTCTTGGATTTTGCAATGGTATACTATCATTATGGCTAGTTCCTCAAATGATAGTTCTATTTTCAATATTGAAAAGCTTGATGGCACAAATTTCACCTATCAGAAGATGCAGATATTGCAGGTATTGGTTCAAAAGAAGCACATTAAGCCATTGAAAACCAAGAGTGTAAAGCCGGAAGGCATGGATCATGATGTTTGGGATAGGTTGGATGAGCTATGCAAATCCACTCTTATATTCCCATTGTCTAAACATGTTTGTTTCAATGTTGTAGTACCTGAGGATAATACTTGGCAGTTATAGGAAAAGATACATAATCTTTATGACAAGCAAAGTCATGCTTCATAGATGTATTGCTTGAAATAGCTAATTGATCTTTCTATAAAGGAAGCGACTACTTTGTCTGTGAATTTGAATGAGTTTCACTTGATTTTTAGCCAGATGACTTTGCAAAGCATTGAGTTTAAGGATAATCTTCCTCCCTTGTTCTTGCTTGTGATACTTTCCATACTATGCTAATATGCCTAAGAATGGTTTGAAACTCTAGGATGTTGAGGGTGTCTTAGTCATAGAGAAGATAAATAGGAAGAATGTGGATGTAGCCAATATTTCTCATGCATTGACTATTAGGTGCCGACATGATGGCAAGGGTGGTAATGACTGCCGTCATGGTAGAGACTCACATAGGTCTTAGTCTCGCAGATAGTCTCGTAGTAAGTCCCTTGGTCATAAAGCTTCTCTTACATGTCATTGCTATAGAAAGTAGGGTCATATTAGGCCATAGTGCCATAAGATGCGCAATGATAAGCGCAAGGAGAAGGACAAGGCTAAAGTGCATGATAAGTTTGATAATTGTAGCTTTGTTCCTAGTAAGTCCAGTGTGAAAATTGAGGAGATAAATGGTGTGAAGCTTAAGTTTGATGATGATTACATCTTGGCAGGTTCTTCTCTTGATGTTAGTCTGTTGTTTGATGCCTCATCTACTGTTTCTTAGTGTTGGGTATTGGATTTGAGGGCTTCTTTCCATGTTACCCTGCATAGGGATTTGTTTCATTCCTATCGCAACATGACATGTTCTATGAGATAAAAAAATATTTTGGCATTGGATATTATTGGCATTAGTGATGCTAGACTAGAATTTGCTCCAAGCAACACTTTTGTGCATGAGAAACACGATGTTTTGGCTTTGACCAAAAGCCTACTCTCTGTTGATGGACAATTGGATGATGTAGGATATCATGTATCTTTTCGTGATTCTGCGTTGTAAGATCACTTGTGGGAATCTTGTCCTTGCTCAAGGTGCCAAGGCTGGTACCTTGCTTGTGTTTAGGTCTATTGACCATGTTTTGGATGTAGTTAATATAGCACATGTATCTTTATGGCATCATACATGGACACACGTTCTTAAAAGAAATGAAAATGCTTTCTTGTTTGTAGTACTTCTGCTCCTTGACTACAAATATTTTGATTCATGTGATCATTATCTTTATGGCAACAGACATGTAGTTCTCATAAGAAGTGTGGTATTATGTGCATGGATGAGCCTTTGGATCTTGTTCATTTTGATATATGTGATCCCATGCCTTGTTAGTCACTAGGTGGTGTGAAGTATTTTGTGACTTTCATTGACGAATATTTGCATAAGATTTGGGCATATTCCATAGAGTAAAAATTAGATGTATTGGCTACCTTTCAACGTTGGCTTACTTTTGTTGAGGACTAATTTGGGTATAGGCTGAAATTCCTAAGGTCAGATAATGGGAGTGAATATGTCTCTAAAGCATTTTAGCAATTTTGTGATGAGTGGGGTATTAAGCATCAATTGACCACCCCTTCCACCCCATCCCATCATGGTGTTGTAGTGTGCATGAACACGATGATTTAGGAGAGAGTTCGTGTAGTATGCTTAGCCAGGTAGGCTTATTGCTTTATTTTTAGTTTAAGGTAATCGCTATTGCTATAAACTTGATAAAAAAATCTCCATGCATTGCTATTGGTTGTTAGATTGTAGAGGAGGTATGGTCTAACAATCCTTTGCCATATGCATATTTGCGTGTCTTTGGATGTTAGGATTTTTTCCATGTTCCTAAAGATGAACACAATAAGTTGGATATTAAGTCACTAAAATGCATTTTCTTGGTTATGGGAATGTAGGTGAGATGGGCTATCGCTTATTGGATCCACATGCTAGAAAGGTCATTCGTATCCATGATATTGTTTTCCATGAGGAGAAGATGCATAAGTAGGTTGAGTTGACGTACATACGGTGATCTTTCAAGAGGAGCCTCTTGTTACTGTAAAACTAGCTAGACATCTTGTAGAGCTAATGCTCCAGTGGCCCATGATCATGATGTTAGATAGGATGTATGGGTGTCACAACCTATTTTGCCGCAGTCTCTAGAGATAGACTTCAACCCTTTATGGACTACGTTATGGTGATAAATTTTGGTAAGCCTTTTACATATGATAAGGCTATATATAGGTGATAGTCACTCTTGGGAGAGGGTCATGTAGTTTGAGTTTGATTCATTGCAAAAAAATCATACATAGGATTTGATCCCGTTGCCTAGTGGAGAACATGCATTGCGATGTAAATGGGTGTACAAGTTGAAGAGTATCCCTAGACACCCTAAGTTGACATATAAGGCTAGATTATTTGGTAAGGGTTTTAAGTAGGAGCATGTTACTTGACTTGATGAAGTCTTTTCTCCTGTAGTCAAGATGACTATCTTACGATTAGTTTTGGCCTTGAATGCATAGTTAGATTTGGATCTTTATCAAATGGATGTAAAAATGGCTTTTGTGCATGGGGACTTGCATGAGGATATCTATATGTAGTAGCCTTAGGGCTTTATGAAAAAGGGCAAGGGATACCTAGTGTGCAAGTTGAGAAAAAACCTTTATGGCCTTAAGTAGGCACCTAGGGAATGGTACCATAAGTTTGATGTTTTCATACATTCGCAAGAATAAACTCACAATGAAATGGATCCGTGTTTATACATGAAGAAGGCTCGTGATGGTAGCCTTACTATCTTAGTACTTTATGTAGATGATATGTTAATTGCTAGAAGAGCTCATGATGAGATGAATGCTTTGAAGACTTAGCTCAAGAGAAGAGCTTTGAGATAAAGAACATGGGGCACTCTTTACATATTCTTGGTATGTGCATCATGTTTCATTACTCTAAGGGGCTTCTTTACTTGTCACAACATGCATACATACAGAATGTGCTTGAGTGATTTTATATGCAGGATGTTAAGCCTATTGGTTATCCTTTATCTTCCCATATGTGAAGGTCAATCAGGACAATTGTCCCCAGTCAAATAAGCAAAAGGCCGAGATGGCCAAGATCCCTTATGCATTCGTGCCAAGATCTCTTATACATATATAGTGGGCAGTTCCATATATACTATGATAGCCACTTGCCTTGACATAACATCTACACTAGAAGTTGTGGTACTCTATATGGCTAAATGTGGTTAGTGACATTGGGATACCTACAAATATGTGAATTTGCTATGGTGGCCAGGATACTACAATCATCGGTTACACTGATTTCAACTATGTAGGACATGCAAATAGTAGGAAGTCCACCTTTGGGTATGTCTTTACTTTTGCTGGAGGTGTTATTTCTTGGATGTCTAGAGTGCATAAATACACGGCCTTATCTACTATACTGAGGCAGAGTATGTTACAACCACTGAGGCTTGCAAGGAGGCCCTATGGTTAGGCTGTTTGGTATGGCGGATCTTGGTATTACTGTTGCATTCGAATTCTATGAGTGCTATTTAGTTGGCCACAATAATTCAATCTTCCATGCAAAAACTAAGCACATTGAGGTGCGCTATCACTTCATTGGGAAGGTGGCAGAGGACAACTCTATTGAGCTTATCAAGATCTCGACTAATGAGAATCCTATAGATTTTCTCACTAAAAGTCTCTCAACAGAACCTTTTTGCTTTCCTTAAGAAGATGATGGGGTAGGATGAGATGACATCTATTCCTCATCTTGTTGTACTCTATGTACATTTGTACTTTGTCATTTTTTTCTCACTCGAGGTATATTCACCTTTAAGTGGGAGGTTGTTGGGGCACCTATGCCTACGCCACCCTATATTTACTATAGATATTGTGATTGCACACCGGTATACTACAAGTGATGGGCACCCATCATTGTTACTTTATTTTTTATTCTTCTAGTGACAATTGAATAAGGGAAGGTTGGTTACACATTGTGATTGCTAGAATTCCCACATATGGTGTGTCTCTCTCTTGCTTTCTTGCTCCATTCGCCATAACTCTTGCTTGGCTCTTGCTTTTACTTATGTATTTCCATTTGAACTCTACCTTTCACAAAAAAGTAGAAACTTCATTATAAAAAGAAAATAAAAAAAGTTCTACAATGGTTACAATTTTGAGTGCAACACAAGTAATGGATTATGGGATCATCTTTATAATTTTGTCTCTTTCATTAAACAATAAGGGCCCCTCTTTTCTCTTTCTTATGTTTAATATCATGCACGTGTGCGCGCATTCGTGCACGTGCATGCACACGCACACGCACATGCACGCACGCACTCATTCAGGCGCGCACGCGCACGCGCACGCGCGCGCACACACACACACACACACACACACACACACACACACACACACACACACACACACACACACACACACACACACACACACACACACACACACACACACACGTAAGAGTTTGGTCATACCTAGGTGGAGTAGGGGTAAGGAGACCCCACTCCCCCCACTGCCACAAGGTTGCACTCTGTGTGAATAGGGGAGTAAGGTTTCCTTAATAGTGGATTACATTGGCTAGACTGTGCTAAAATCGAAGTGTTAATGCAATGCTAGTAGGAGTAATGTTTGTGATTCATCGATGGCAAATTTGGGTTGTTCGTTACACCCAATCCACTCATCATACCTAACACTAGGAATAAGCTTGCTTTTGTCATTTCTTCTAAAAACTATTTGCTATGTGAGTGGTGTAATAATGAGGATAGAAACATTGCATGCAAAGCTTGTAAGCCCCATTGCCTCTAGGTGTGATGGGTCTCTAAGCTTACCAAGTTTTATTCACTCACATGCATGCATTTAAATAAGTACATATAGGTACACTCATTTGTCTTCAAAATCACGAGCTCATGATATTAATCATTTTTGGTGAATTATAAACACAAAATTTCTAAGATGCATATATATGTATTACAAGATATATTATTCTAGATAAATCTTTTGACTCTAATATTTGATATTTTCATTAGCAATATTTGGGTACCTTTAAAACCAAAGTACACTTTGTCTTATATAAGAGAACATCAAAGCAAGTTGATAAATGAATCAATTGAATTTGGATTTGATGTTCCAGAAAAGCTACATGCATGAAGATAGGCCAACTTATATTAACTTCATTGGTGACAACCTTCTTATTAGCATGTATTACCCTACTATAAACATACATGCACACATTTTGAACATCATGGTTTAGGTAAAGAACACTTGTTTTTATCAAACATCCACATACATGCATAATTGGTGTTTTAAATAGAAACACAAACCCAGTGGCCTCATTCTTGTAGTCCCTCTTCTCCTCTTTTGTCTATTAGTCTTTTTGTGGTGAGTCTTGGCTTCCTAGCCTCAAGAATGGGCTTCCATACCATGGTATGCAATGCAAACATGAAATGGTTAGATGCATAAGGAGTAATCCTAATGGTGGTTGAAAACTGTGTGGAAGATTCTCACTCATGAATGTAGTTGGATACCTTTGTAAATTGTCATTATTCTACTTCTTCGATAGTTGGGAGTTTAGCATATGAAGCTCACAAGGAATGTTTCTCATTTTGCTTCAAGACATCTTGGATTACTATTGTAGGGTTTTAGGAGCTACTTCTTTGGCACATAACTTTCTTTGGGCGCATCGGATGTGATTAATGGAGGTTAAGTGGTCAAAGACACTAGAATGACTATCTTGATGTTTTCGATTGGTGTATAATACAAGTGTTTTGAACACAATATCATGCCAACAAAGCAACTTACTAGCTCCACATGGTGGTTGAGAGCCTCATCTAGGTAGTCCCATACATCCTTAAACTACAAGATTCGACTCTAAATAAACACCCCCAATTGGCATTATAAGCTTCAATGCAATCTACTTCAATTGACAACACAATGGACCCATTAGCACATGGTTTGAGAACCATGGCCTCCAAATGGACTCGTCACCATTTGCCATAACAACTTGCTCACTACAATTTATGATAACAGCTTGGGCGCACCTAGTGTGTGGCTCAACCACTTGAAGGTGAATTAATCACCACAATGGATGTCACCAAGATGCTTATTGGGAGCACATGGATATGCATCATGAGGATCACTTAAAATGAAGATGGCCTTTTACAAGGTTGTGCTGTAGGCTAGCTGGGGAACTCCTCACCACAGCTTGGATGCACTTAGTGTGTGCCTTAACCACTTGAAGGTGAATCAAGTCACCACAATGGATGTGCTATAGGCTATCTAGGGAACTGCTCACCACAACTTGGATGCTCAAAAAGCCTAATTGTGAGACCTCTCTTGGTATTAGACATCATAGTCTTGGTATTACCAAAGCCTAATTGTGAACAGTGAGACCCCTCTTTATGCAAAAGGGAAGCATCCTACCCATGGTAGTCAAAGAGTCTTCAAACCCACAAGCTTTTGGTTGTAGCCTCAAGATTTAACCATCTAAGCTACCACTTTGAAAGCTATAACCACCTAGATTTTGCAGCACCTGAGTATCTTCCTCCTAGACAGAAACACCTCGGTCCCAGGACTATAAAAACTAGCACACGATCAAATCAACATCAGTGAAAGGCCTGTTTAATGGCTGGTTTATGCGATTGCTTTGTCAACTGCTTTGCAATCATCAGGCAAGGCCTCTTATAATTCCTAACTTACAGAGCTATTTCCTAGCTCTGTTTATTAGTATCTGGATGCTGAATCATAGTACGATTCGGGGGACTGGGGGTGTAACTGGAGGAGGATCTTCTGATCAAACTATTTCATCTAATTCGTTTATGCTACAAACCATATAGCCAATAATATGAGGTCACTTTATAGACCTTTGTTGCTTATGGTGCACTAATGAATTTTGGCAAAAAATTTGTTAGGAAACTTGCACCAAGAGACTTGAGGAAAATTCTTCCTGTGACAAGATCCCACCTTAGTGTTGCCCTTAAATCTTTTCCTTACAGTTATTTTGTTAAGGGAAACATATGTCAGACAACACCTGCCAAGGGTGGCAGTCACCACCCAAGAAAGAATCAAGAGTGCACGGATTCAATGCTTGAAACAGCCTCTCCTTCAAGAACGTGTATGTGTTGACTGAAACAATGCATGCATATTGCAGACAAGATGTCATACAAAAACACACGGAAAATGTAGGTCCATCACGTGTGGGCACTACACGAGCCACTCTGATGCCTAGGGAGAGTCCTGTTGGATCCCTGAATGGATGGAATGCTTTTTTGGGGGGAAGCCCCTAGGTATAACGGCTTGTTAGTCTGACATCCTATCTCTAGCTTGAGGGCATCACCTTTCGGATCTCTGTTGCTCGCTTTTGGGATGGATGATTCTCATTCCATGCATATTCAGGCATCTATGGCAAATTTTTGGTCTAACATGAAATGGCACTATGAAAACATAGCCCTAAATTTTTCATTAACCTTTGCCCCAGCTACCTGGTAAGTCATATGGAGTGTTAGCAAGGGTTTTATGATATTGCCTCCAATCATCTTGCTTAATGTAGCTATTTGATCGAGGGTCTATATCACATAATATTATAGCTCACATGTTGCTAGCAGCTCTTCTATTGCTTAAGAAACATTGCCATGCAGGTCACTTGATTGTATCATGTATTTTACTGCCATATGACAGTTATCACAAAATCTGTAGAAAACTCTTGAACAAACTCGTTTGGTACTCCCATTTGAAAGAATCAGGAGCCTCTTTTGAGGAGGGAAGTTGTTGAACTCACTGCCACTGCTGGAGTCCTATGCCTAACTACCACATTTGGTGTCTTCAGAGTTTGGAACAAGTCAGTAGATGAATCTCAATGATCAGCCCCACAAATGGGATGTTTCAGCTAGTATTTGTTGCAAAGTTCATGGTAGACCCACATAGGAACTGGATTCTCAAAACGTCCATAATATCCCCTATACATGTGTGTGTTTGTGTTTATATTTATTGATTTATATTTTCATATTTATATTTATATTTATTAATTTGTAGTTACATATTTATAGTTATATTTATTGATTTATAGTTATATATTTATATTTATATTACCACACACACACACACACACACACACACACACACACACAGAGTTGCTAAATTTAAGATGTGACCATGTCCACAAAGGATCTGGTATCTTGATGGTTGACAATTTGTGAAACAGACACCTGAAGTCCATAAACACAGGAGTGGGTTTTCCATAAAATGCCTTGCATGCCCTATCATGCTCCATCCATTAAATGCCTTTTGAATGTCATATCCATCAACTAAACTTGAATGTCCTATCAACACCATCCATTAGTTGCCTTGAATAGACACCTCAAGTCCATGAACCCACAAGTGGTTCTGTCCAGAAAATGTCCTATCATGTCCTATCATGTCCATACTGCCCTTCAAGAATATGGCAATTGGTAACTGGAAATGGATGCTCTGATTGGTGAGCCCACATGACTCCATGAGGCCCACATGTGGATCCCAATATTAAGTTCCTAGAATGTCCTATAATGGTCATTGCTGATGCCTTCTTCAAGGATCAGAAGCCTGAACCCAGGACCTCATGAACTAAAGCTTCAAGTGGATGACAAAACTGAGACAACCGATAATCTTTTCAACTCCCTTTTCTGCTCAGCAATTATTTTGATGTTAGACAGCCACCACTAGGTACAGCATCCTCAGGTTCCAGCCAAGACATGCTTGCACGTTCACCACGATCACAAGCACCAAGTAATGTAACCCATGACGCTAATGTAGGCTGATGAGGCATCTCAAAGATCAGATCTTCAGCATCCTCCAACAATCCAGCCCTTCCTAGGAGATCAATTAGACAGCTGTAATGGTCTGTAGTAGCTGTGATGCCGTGATCTTGAATCATAGTTTGAAAGAAACCAAATCCGTCTTTCACAAGACCAGCATGACTGAAGGCATTTAGAACACTCAGAAAGGTGATTTCGTTTGGCCTTACTCTTTCACTTTGCATTTGATAGAAAAGTCCCATGACTTCTTTGCCTTGCCCATGTTGTGCATATGCTGCTATTATGGCATTCCAAGAAACCACACTCCGTGAAGACATTCTATCAAAGATCCTTTGTGAAGCTTGAAGGTTTCCACAGCTACCATACATATTAACTAAAGCAGTAGCAACAATAAGACCAGATTCATATCCACTAATTACAACTTCATTATGTAGCTGCTCACCTTCATCAACAGCTGCCAAACTAGCACATGCATCAACTGCACTTACTAGAATAATTTCATCTGGTCTAATCTGTTTTTGATACATTGTCTTAAGTAAATCAAGGGCCTTCTTCCCTTGGCCGTTTTGAGCATATGTAGCAATCATTGCACCCCATGTCACCACACTCCTCTCAGGGAGAGTATGGAATAAATCCTCTGCAACTTCCAATAAGGCAGACTTTCCATAAAAGTTGATAAGTGCAGTATTGACTGTGATATCGGATACAAAACCTCTGCAGACAGCTTGGGCATGGAAGTGCTGCCCCTCAGCTACACCTGAGATTGCTATACATGCATCAAGAATAGTCACGAAGGTCACTTTGTCAGGTATCATTCCTTCCATGTGCATTTGCTGAACGAGCTGAATAGCCTCTTTGCAATGGCCATGCTGGACATAGGCTGCCAACATGCTATTACATGACACTGCACTCCTATCAGCAATTGCATCAAATACCTGGTGTGCCTCCCTTAGACTCCCACATTTACCATACATGTAAACAACAGCAGTTGCCAAAACACTATCAGATTCAAAACCATACTCCATGACCTGGGCATGAGTGTTAACACCTTCGTGAAGGGCCATACTACTGGCACATGCATCAAAAACAGACACAAAAGTTGCCTTGTCAGGGTTCACTCGTAATTCTTGCATCTCACCGAAGAGTTCAAAGGCTGCTTGACCTTCTCCATGATGTGCGTATGCTGCAAGCATGGCATTCCATGAGATCACATTACGAGCAGGCATTTTGTCAAAGGCCTTGCGGGCCTCAGACAACTTGCCAAGATTGGCAAACATGTTTACCAGTGCAGTGCCCACAACAACGTCACTCTCAATTTCTGTGTCCACAACACGAGCAAGCAGCTGCATACTGTCAACGTAGGCTTCTAGACGTGCACATGCATCTAACAAAGCAACAAATGTCACTTTATTAGGCAATTCAGCATGGTGCTGCATTAAATCAAAGTGCAGAAGAGCATTCCTACCTTCATAATTCTGGGCAAATGCACAGATCATAGTTGTCCATGCCACAACATTTCGGGAGTCCATGTTATTAAACATCATCTTTGCTTCTTGCAGCATACCACACTTTGAGTACATGTTCAAAAGTGCAGTGCTAACTACAACATCAGGCTCATATGCAAGCATGACAATATGTGTGTGTGTCCAATGACCAACATCTATGGCTGAATCATTCATGCACACACTGAGAATGCTAACAAAGGTGAACTTATTGGGCTGGACCCCATACGATCTCATGAGCTGAAAGAGGCAAATAGCCTCTGTGTCATTACCCTCACGGGCATATGCAGCAATCATGACATTGTATGAAAATGCATCCTGTTGATGCATTCGGGAAAACACTGCCTCAGCTTCTACCATGGCCCCACACTTGCAGTACATCTCGACGAGAACATTAGTGTGGTACATGTCTGTTTCATATCCAGATTCAATCATGTGGGCATGAACAAGCTTGCCATTAGACAAGGCTCTTTCTTCACCGCACAACTGGGCAAGAGAGATGCAGGTTTTGATGCTTGTGTCCTGAAGCTGCTGACATATGGTTTGCAGGATGGAGCAAGAGAGGTGGAGGTTGCCATATCTGGGTCCTCCACCTGCTGGCATATGGTTCCCTTGCCTGAGCTAAGCTAGGAAGTCACATCTGTCTCAGGAGTTGACAAAGATCCCTACAGGATTTGCAAGGTAACAAAGCATAGTGCAATTATTCACTCTATGACAAGGAATTGCTGCAAGCCATCCAAGCCAGGATATGATGCCACGCCATGTCTGGATGCTTACAACCAGCATTCCTCCAGGGGGCCTGATCAGGTCACCATGTGCAGCAGTCTCTCTAGATTAACAGAGTGCCAATATAAGTCAGTACCCTTGGATGCTTCTCGATCACAAACCACCACGCTTGGAGACATTGACCCGCATGCTTCCAGACAATCGGGTCATCATGTGCAGCAGTCTCTCTAGATTAACAGAAAGCGAGTATAAGTCAGTACCCTGGGATGCCTCTCGACCATAAGCCAGTTCCTCTTCGAGAAATTAACTAGCATACCGCGAAAGAAGTATGATCAGACCATCATGTGTAGCAGTCTCTCTAGATTAACACAGTGCTGGATATGGAGGCTTCTCGATCACAGCAAACGCTTCTAAGGGCGTTCCCAGAAGTACACAAAGACGGAATAGCAGATACCAGGCGACCACACGATCACGGAATCGTGTCCCAAAATCTCCAGATTTACTGCCTTGTGACAGTTGTTTGCATCGAGCAAAGGAGAAACACTAGGAAAGACAGGCATAACTACAATTTGAACGGGTAGTGATCACAGGCATGAGGCATGCCATGTGCCCTTGAGACCTATGCTGTTTCTCACATGATGGGTCTTTAGATTGTCAATACCTTGGCAAGGGTCTTCTAGATCCTACTCTGATTTCTAAGCCCTTTTAGTTGCTCATGCAACATTGGTTGGAATGTTCACTTGGTGAAGTTGGCTGTTTCTTTGAGAGCCACTATTGCATGCATTGCCTCGTTTGGTAGGCCTCCACCAGGTTTTACTTGTCAATTCTCTTGATTGATAAGTTCCTTGATTTAGTCAACTAGGTTAGCCGCTAACTCTCCTTGCCAAGGGTGACTTGAGATGGTCAATGTTTAGTAAAACCCTAATTACTGATCTACCTGACTCGATCTTTGAGGTAAGTTGCAAGGCTATCAAACAAGGCACACTTTTTAGATTGTTGGGCACATCAATGGGATTTGGGGTAGCAACGAAACACTGACGAATGTGGGTAATGAGACAGAATGCAAAGTAAATTGGACAAATGGAATGACCTCTAGAAAGGTTCCATCTCTAGAATAGTCGTCCTAAACCACATCATTCTACCCACATGCTTGACCTCCAAAAAGGTTACATCTTTAGAATAATTGTCCTAAACCACATCATTCTACCCTCATGCTTGTATTTTCTAGAGTGCTAGTGCCCCCCCAACACTCATTTATACTAGTTGGAGTCTCTCTATTGCAATTATCTTTGTAGGGGGAGATTCAAATCAATTCAAGACCCAAAAAGTGGCTTGGAAAATTTGCACTCTCCCTAAGAAATAGGGAGGATTGGGGATCCTTGATGTGCATTCTATGGCATATAAACTGGCTCCAAAATGGGTACTAAGATTTTCGGAGTAGCCTAAGGAGGATTGGTTCATCCTTTCTATCACACTCTCTACAAGTTCAGAGTTTCTTCCTATCCAAGACTCACTAACCTCTCGCTACATAATGTAATAATACAAAGTTTACCCCAGTTGGGGCATCCCCCTTACTAAACAAATCTAGGAGGTTTGGCAAAGGTACAAACCTTTCCTTAGTCTCTAGTCTAGACCAAAAACTATAAGTTGGGGAACACATGACTCCATCTAGGTTAGCATTATCATTAGGGCCAAAAACGCTTCAAAAAATGCACTTTTGTTAATCACGGGATTAAGGAAAGGGCCAAAGAGAGTTCGCCACGTGTGCAAGAATATGGTATTCTTGTCTCCTCTTTTTTAGAGATAGTGGAGTCCATTTCGTGATTCTCTCTTCTTTTTTAGCCAAAACCCCTAAAGTCTGACATGTTTTGGAGTCCCAAAGACATTATTTACTTACAAATCTGACAAAATACATGACAGAGATGTGATGAAATTAATAATGAGTTTTTTGAAAGTCGGGAGATCTTTCAATATTGTTTTTGGCGCCCAATACATACTCATTTGGGTTCTTGGCGCTACTTTTTAGTTCATTCACCCCTCTTTGAGCTTCTTTCTCTTCGCTTTCATTCTTTTCATGGCTTCCTCTAGGCGCCCTTCTCGTTTAATACACTCTTGCACAGTCTATAGCCAGGGAGTAGATGGAAATTTTGAGCCCAAAACCTTTGCTGTAAATGATTGGGTTACCATGCTGCCATCTTGCAAGGGCTCCCATAAGGTGAAAAGAAGAAAACGAGAAGATATAAAACATCACTGGAAGGGGCGTATCATTGCCTTCAAAATTATGCCCGAAGGCTGGTTTGTTAAGGTGCAACATGTTTACATGGTCAAGGATATGCACTTGCCTCCAAACGAACGTGTTCCCCAACAAACACATTGTAAGTTATAAGTTGAATAACGTATATAATTCTTTTCCATTTATGCAAGTTCTAATAAACGGTTCGTCATTGTAGATATCTTTCCGTCAACAAGTATTGAATGGCAACCTGTGGAAAGCCTAAGTGGGACTTTCCATGCCATTCATAAGGTATTGGCAGACATTATTTATGCCGATCAAACTGTGTCTTTTTATAGTGAATGCAAGGTTTTTATATATTATGCACAGTATGTGGTTCCCTCTAAAGCGGATAGGTATGGGAATATCGAAGATTTGCCATTGCCAAGTCTTTCATCTCTAAATTGGGAGATTCTTGACAAGGTAACAGTGCAGAGTTTCAAATTCAAAATATCTCAGGATATTAAAAAGTCCATGACAGTTGGAAGGATCTCACGAAGAATACGTTTATCATGGTTTGTACCCCTCCATATCTTCGTCGCTTGCTTCAAAACAGCAAATTTACAAAGAACGAAGGTATCCTGGTTAAGTAGAAACTTTTCGGAAGAGGATTTGGACAACACTATAGGGATGCATTGGAAATCTAGAGAGTGCGATCATAAAGGTGATATCTTGAGGTGCAGTGCATGCCCTCAATCCTTGGCTTTGGCTTACAGTATCCCTCGCCAAAATCTTGCTTTGGCCTTTGATTACAGGCGATACAAACGAAGATTGGGTATTTGGGTTCCCTTGGATTCTGATACAGAGAACACAACATATAAACTTGTGGTGCACGTTTTTCCGCATGAAGAAGTAAAGAAGGTGAGTGTTACTTCCAATTGGAGTCTGAAAGATGTGAGGGATACCTTGGAATTGCTAGACAATACATCCCCTAGATATAAGTTCAAAGTGAATGGTGTAACAATTGGTAAAAGAGCCGAGCGCTCTTTCTTTTGTACGAGTTGTTTGTCTCCCACAATTGTGAGTTTGGGACCTTAAGAATGAAAACTTGGCAGGAATTTATCTTAACAGACTGTCCTCAAGATATTTTTTAATGGGAACTTCATAAGCTATCGTGAAGCAAGTCGCCTTTTGAATGTGTATAAATAAAATGTACATTGCATCCGATTTATAAGTGAAAATTTTCATTACACAATGAGGTACAAAAATTGCATGAAAATGTACAAGGCCAAAATAATAAGGCTCGTGTATAAAATGTACATTACATTCGATTTACAAGTGAAAATTTTCATTACACAATGAGGTACAAAAATTGCATAAAAATGTACAAAGCCAAAATAAAATGGCTCGTGTATGCTTATGTTTGCTATTTTCATTCTTTATCGATTTCTTCAAAGATATTTTTCCTCACAGGGCCTTTCTTTGATTGTTGAAAAAATTTGACCTTTACAGGTAGTCTCCTTTCTTGGGGCTTAAGAGGGGATGGATCAAATTTAAGAGGAGAGAGCACTGGCATTCCTTTTTTCTTAGACTTTGCAGCAGTGGTCCCATTGCCTTTTCCCTTGCCCTTGTCTTTACCATTGCCATTGTCCTTACCCTTTCCCTTGACCTTTCCCTTGCTTGTGCCCTTTGCCATTGAAGTTTTGGGAGGAAGAGGGGAGTCAGGATCATACGGTGTGATTGCTTTGTCTAGAATCAGCTCGATGCATCTCTCCCTTATCCACCAAACATATGATTCAGGATAGTCTCTACACTGTAAGAATAAATGTTATAAGTTAGTGAAAAGAAATCATGATAAGGGTTACACAAACATCAAATGAAATAAACTTACATTCACTCCTTCTATTTGTAACAGCTTTGAATCCACTGTTCTGCAAATGTTTGAGATAACTCTCCATCCACAAGAACGCGCATCGCTTTGCAATGGAACTTCTTGTAGAAGAAAAGTATACGGTCTTTGAGGATCAGCAAGATCCTCGTATGTTGTATCCAAAAATGTAGAAACGAGTCTAGCAGCACTGCAAAAGGAAGCTTTGTAAGTTCAAAATATTATTTATAAAAGAAATCAAAGTAAGTAATTTTCTTCCAACATACATTCGTGCTTGACCGTGAACACCGCTGAGAGAATTCATAAAGATAATTTCCCTTGAAAGACAATTAATGTAGATGAGACTCCAATGCCCTCTGCAAATTCATAAAAGAGGTGAGTAGAAGGGTGAAAGCAAATGAACATAAATTCTCCTCTACAGTAAAAGAAAAATACATTTCTACATAAGGGAAAAAGATGTGGTAATTTCTCACACTATCGAAGCTATGAAAAAATGGTGAAATATTAGAACCAGATTTTGCAAAAAGTCCCACAGAGAGAAGTGGATCAACAATGTATATGGTTCTTCGGATATCGAGAGTGAGAGAGGACACCAATGCCCTGCAGATAATAGCAAAAGCTATTCAATACCAATTTCATCCAAAATATAATTGAAAAGACTTAACTTATGCAACAAAAAACCTTACCTTATGCAACAAAATACCACGGAGTCAGATAGTTGGAGATCCCTTTTTTCCAACATGGGCTTGTCCTCGGGAGATATACTAAGATATTCCTCCTCAGATTCCCCAGCAACATTCACAAGAATCTGCCCATACACTTTGCCCATCCTCTCGCCGTTGACGGGAGCAAGTGATGCGGCTTTCCTCTTGTAAACATCGTCTTCAGTTTCAAACACCTCCTGATTTTTTTCACTCAAGAAAGCCTCTTGCTGGGTGGCACCCCTTGTAGGGTAAAGGTCACTAACATCTTCAACATTTAGCTTTTTCTCTTTCCTGGACAATTTTGGGGGAACGTTAAGGATTTCAAAGGCTTTTTGATCATTGGAAGGCAAGGGCCTCAGGACTTTGTCAAACCTATACCTCACTTTGCTAATGATGCTGAAATCTTTATTCATAAGGGTGATCCTATGAGCATGGGCGGCAGCAATGTAAGCGTCGTTCATGAAATCAATAACAAAATCTTCTGCGGCCTCTTGCAGGGCAAGAATGGCTGAGAGTTGCCACTTCTTATTTAGACCAGAGACAGTTGCCACTTGAGACAATCTATCAGAGATCTCTTTAACCACCCTTATAAAAGCAGCTTTTGGAATGACATGCTGTGTAGCTCTCTGGGCTTTCCTGATCTCACTGAAACATCTTTGCATATAGAAGAACCTGGACTTCCTCTTCCTCTTCTGTGGCTTGGGGTGTTCAGTGGCTTCAGCAGATGTGGGCTCAGGTACCATTGTAGGGAATGAATCTTTCACAGGGTTAGCCTCATCCTTTGCTTCCTCAACTTCAGGTGAAGAAACATTTATGGAAGATGTAAGGACAACACCTGGTGTAGGAGGGATTTCTGTTGTAAAATGCTCTGGAGCCTGTGATGGACCAGCTTCTTCTACCCCCTTAGATTCATCAAATTTTAACTTTCTTCTACCCCCACTGTCCTTCCCATCTATATACACTCTTCTTGCAGTTTGCTTTGTCCTTGCCATCCAGAAAAGGTAAAATAACAACCAGAAGGACAATAACTGAAAGACAAACTGGCGAGGAAAGTGACGAAATGAGCAATTCCGATATGGCGCGATATGAACAAAGCAAGCAGAATGAAACAACGCCCTCGCTCCGTATCGGAGATGAGAAGATGATACGGCGCGATTAGGAGAAAACGACCACCACGTTTCCGCGCCCTCGCTCCGTATCGGAGATGAGAAGATGATACGACGCGATTAGGAGAAAACGACCACCACGTTTCCGCGCCCTCGCTCCGTATCGGAGATCAGAAGACGATACGGCGCGATTAGGAGAAAACGACCACCACGTTTGCGCGCCCTCGCTCCGTATCGGAGATCAGAAGACGATACGGTGTGATTAGGAAAAACCGACCACCACGTTTGCGCGCCCTCGCTCCGTATCGGAGATCAGAAGACGATACGATGCGATTAGGAAAAACCGAGCTCACCGTTTGCACGCCCTCGCTCCGTATCGGAGATGAGAAAATGATACGGCGCGATTAGGAGAAAACGAGCTCACCGTTTGGACGCCCTCGCTCCGTATCGGCACACCCCTTTTTGCTAGCGAAGAGCTCGAGAATTGAAAAGTGTACACGTCGGACAAATGACCACTTATATACCCAGGTAAATCATGACACGTGTCCGATACTGATTGTGCCACGTATCTGCATTTATGGTCCGTATCCTACGTGTCAAGTAATGACCGGTCCACTTATTCGCCACGTGGTTTTCGGCCACGTGTTGCCCAACGGCTACTGCCGCGTGTATGACACTAACGGGTACTGCCAGGTGGCATAATCCGCGCCTACATAAGGGTGTGTTTCTTATCTGTACGGCTTTTTTCGGTTTCTGATCTTTGTTTCTACTGCTGATACGGCGCGAGGGCGACTGTTGGTTTTCTTCGCTTTCCTCTCTTCGCTTCGTTTTGGAGGTTCTGTAGATCTAGTGTTTTTTCAGCGTTCCTGAAGCTCGTGTGACCACCTTTGTTGTGGCTCTTGCGCTTCTTACTGGGATCACCGATACGGCGCGAGGGGGCCTTTCCGTCTGAATCGTTTCTCTCTTATCGCGCCGTATCGTCAGAAGTTGGAAACATGTCTGAACCCATACAATCCAAGGTTTCTTCAGGAACTGGTAAAAGAAGAAGGCTTTCAAAAGGGTCAAGTGCATCAACAGCTGATCAGCCTGTGCATTCTTTTTCCTCTCCATCCTCTGCCACCAGTGTGAGAAAGCCAAGTACATCTCCAGGGAAGCGAACGCCAGTAGTGAGAGGTCAAGGAGTATCAGAGCTCATTGATATCACTCCATCAGAGAGGCTACTTGATTTTATGCTTCAGAATGGAATGGATCTCTCATTCTATGGAGTTGTGAAAAATATTTTTAATCCTGATTGGGAACTTGACAAAGTTCTGAAATCTTGTGAAAAATATATTATGGAGGACTTTTTGGAGTTTGAAACTCTTGCAGGTCCTTCTGTTGAAGTTGGCACAATTGACTATGTCCATATTCCCATTGGGTCAACAGGAAATGAAAAGGCAGTATTTACTAGGAAGTCCAGGGCCCACTCTATGGAGAGGTTTCATTCAACAGACATATTTTGCTGCACTCATTCCAAAAACTGCAAGATGATGAGAAAATCTGCTGCTTTTATTATATTCATCCTTGTTAAATACCCTATGAAAGCTGAGGAGCAACAGTTGGAAGGAGCAAAGAGTGCCAGCTTTTGCATGTTGGATGATCTGGTAGATGAAAGGGAAACAGAGGAGGTTGTAGATACAGATTTTGAGGCTTCCATTGCTGAGAATTTGGATGTTGCTCACTTCAAAGCTGAGACTATCATTGAGGAGAGCCAAGGAGATACAAACCCTCAACCTGATGAGAGTTCTCACCATATTGTTCCTTCCCTGCCATGTATACCTTTCAAGGACAAGGAGTACATTTTACTATCAGATATTCAAAAACTTTTTAATCTCAGGGAAGATTATTGTCTTGCAATTATTGTAGAGGCATCTGATGCTGCTAATGGGATAATTGACACAGAAAATGAATCAAAGGAAGAGATTCTGAAACTTGATAAAGAAACTCTAGATGATAAGTTTATTGATGCTGGTGAGGCATTCTCTCTTTGTTTTGAAAAGGCCAAAGAAGCTGAAAAGGAGTTGAGTATTACTGATGAGGACTTCGATCGCATTCAAAGCGAGCTCGGCATTTCCAATTTTGGAAGAGAGGAGTCTGAATATGTTAAAGAATTGACTAACACCAATGAGACAGCATCATCAATTAATTTATGGAATCCGTTTAAATTGGAGTACGATGAAAATCAAGTGGTAAGATAATTTTGAATTTGCTTTTACACATTGGTAGGTTTACATTTCATGCTCATTCAGTATGGCTTTTATTTGCAGTTGGAGATTGCCGATACAGATAACTTCTTGGGGCGTGGCAAAGGATCGAGAGCTGCTAGTAACACCACCAAAGACATTGCACTCGGCCACTACTTGGCTAGGATTGACCCTGAATTCTTTTTTGTACTTCATAGTAGTTTCTCAGAGGACGCAGCATGGCCGATACTTTGTATTAAAGCTCTTACAAGGCTTCTAGGTTTCTCAGGATTACAATATAATGCCCACAAAATAATGTTTTTGGAAAAGACTGCAGCAATTAGGATTTTTGGCTACGGTCCAGGTTACTCTGCTTCTAGAGAAGGATACTTTTTGGCATTTTCATCCTACGCCTTAGCTGCAGACAGAACTGATGTAAAATCTATAGTTGGCTACAAGAGAAAAAAATTTCTACGTTATAGAGGAAAGATTCCTGAGGAGGAAGAGAATGTGAGGGTTTTGGAAAACTAGCTTTGTATATATTCTTTCTTATATATAAAAGTGCGATTGCTCATGTGTCATTGCCGTCTTTTATTTGCATTCTTTGAAGTTGTCGTCGAAAAAACCAGTTGAATAGCTCCTCCAAAGCATTGCTTTTTGTAACTCCTCCCCCATGCCTTGTGCTTCGAAAATAACTTGTGCGTGCTTGATAGTGGGATTTTTCCATGCCTTGGTTGCTATAAGTTGCTAAGGGGCCATGCTCCTCCACAAAGAAAGGTCCATGAATATGAAGAATATGCTGCAATACAAAGTAACACAAATTTTATACCAATTGAAAAACCTGTCAAAATAAGCCGATATTAAATAATTATTACTTTACCAGATAAAAAGTGATATCTTTTTCTCCCCATGCCTCTTTTATCGCCTGAACAAGCTTTGTGATTGATCTTTTGAACTCTTCCGCATATGTATATGTTGTCTTATGTTGCCTGAGGAGTTTCAGAAAAACATCAAGGTGTATCTAGACCTCCATTCTAAGAAACGCAAGCCTCGGCGTGCTTGCAACATTTGTTGTGATCTCACATAGCTCTCTCCAACACTCCCAAGCCGCATTCACCTGCTTTCCTGAATGATTTCCTAAGAATCGTCTAGCTTTTGAGCCTCCCATAGAGACATCGGCCAAGATATCTCTTGTTTTTCCTGAAAGTATTGGATCCTTTCTTAAGTGAACTTGGCCCCCATGAAATCCCATTTTCGATAGCAATGCCTCGCATTTATCAATACACTCATCTGATAAAGATAATGGCTTAATGGAATATACGTAGTCGAGATGCAACTTGAGAAGCTTATCGATTATTCTAATCTCTGCATGCAAAGTACAAATATGAACATTCTTAAGAGAGATGGAAAGAATGGGATCCCAGATGTCTTCTATGTTTTTAAATTTACTCAAATCTATAGAGTCTCTATTTGGGGCTCTTCTTACTGGTCGCAAACTACTCCAATCTTTGGATCCAATACTTTCCATGCAATAAATGCAAGGATATTTTGCATTTGCACCATTACATATTCCAAGCATACATTTGATAGTTTTCAAATCAGCACTCATATGCCATTCCACATTAAATTTACCAACCCCATCAACTACCAACATTTCGCCTTCACTTTGAGACTTAATGATATTTGGAATACCTGTATGGTTGAACAACCATTTCAACGTTTGATGATTTTCAATTGGTACCTGAGCTGCACCAATCCACCAAATCTCCATCTCAGATTGGATCTTATGCAATGGAGCTTTGCCCTCGCCATTGCCATGGTCCAATGCCATGTTCATGAGGCAAATGCTAATTCTTTCCATCTTCTGTCCCTTTTGAATCTGTGCTTCATCCAACTTCAAGGCAAACTTTAGAACACCATAACTTTCTTCTACTGTGATTTTATACATGTGAACCATTGCAATTTGCACCTTTTTTAGATCAACCCATATATTGTTAAACTCATTGTAATAAAAAATTGCCTGTTTTTTTGTTTTTCATAGGACATAGACCTTTCGATGTGAAAGTAATCTCCAAAAACATGTGGAATCTTGCGATTCATGGAAATTCTTGCAGTGGAAACTGCAAGGGCTCGGGGGAATCCAAATATAGTTACCCTATTGCGTTTAAGATTTTTAAACCATAATCCAGAGATAGCACGGTAACCTTTTCGACTTATACCCACAGTATCGCATGTCTCTACGATTTCATTTGCTTTCACTGTGCCTTTTAAATCCTTCACTAACTCTCTCAGAGTTGGACCTCTCAAATCCACATTTTCTGGTGACTTAAGAATCCTCAAAATGTCTTTCTTATTCATGGTTTCCTTCAAAAGTTTGATTCTTTCCTCATTCTCTTGGATATTTATGCCTAATATGTTAGAGACATATTTCTTTGTAAGATTTAGTCTCCTTTTCTTTGCTCTCTCACACAAGCTGGTTATATTTTTTAACGGTCTCTTCCTCTCTCTAAATCCTACTGGAGTTTCTCTCAAGCGTATTAGCTTATTCTGCAATGAATTATTAACATTTTTCAAAATATCAATCTGACTTGTCAACTCTAAAATTTTTGTTTGTGTAGTTTCTAGTGCTTTTTTCATTTCGTGCACTTGGGCTATATATGTGTAAGATGCAGAGTATAACCTCATACAGTAGCCAAGCATTCCATTACAACCTTCTCCAGCATATCTTATATAGTCATGGACATTCAAAAAAGGAGGTGGTTTACCTGTAGAAGGATCCCTGGGATAGATATTTCCATCCACCCACAAATCTATATGCTTCATTCCTTGTGTTCGCAACCTGTTGGCTTCAATCTCATCTATCAATACTCGATGATGTATACTTCTCCAAGATGTGTAAGTCGGATCTAGCTGAATAGATAGCTTGTATTTACGTGTGCTTGCGCCTGTGTTATTTGAAGTAGTATTGCTAGACATTCTAGCAAATGAACCGAGCAAGAATCTCACAGTGATAGAAAGCAAGTGCAGCAAAAGGAATGGTAAAAGAGAATAGTGTATAGAAAGAAAACGCGGGAGCAAACAAATGCGAAGTTCGTACGAAAATCTCGAAAATACAAAATCTCTCGAGTTCCAAGACAATAAACGGCCGAAAAGGTGACCCCTGACCTGGATTAAAAGATGAGGGCAATTAATGGCCGACCTCTTCAATGAACCAAATATTCTCTCATTAATCACATCTGGACAACCAATTTTAGAGGTTTTATTCTTCCTAAACCTCAACTAATTAGCAACTTAATCACTTTCTTACAAGTGCCATTTTTGAAGCGTTTTTGGCCCTAATGTGTCCCTCTAATACCAAAAGAACATCTCAAGAGTGTAGCATGACTCAACAAGAAATGCATTCGGAGGTGGGGGGACATACAGGACTTCTAAGAGAAAGATTGGATAAAGGACAAAACACTTAAATAGAGCTATAGGCTTAATGGGAAGGATTTACAAATTCTGAATTTGAGAAATGACTATTGGAATGACACTAATCCCTTCTTTATTCAATGTAACTTATAGGTTAGAGTTGATGAATTTAAATGGCAAATCTAGGAAAAATTATTTAATATTCCCAGATTACCAATGTCTAACATCTTGTTGATTATTAAATTGAATAAAAGATGGCTCATCTCAAGGAATAAAAGCCAATGGGAGTATAGATTCCAACAAATGTGGTTGCTTGCTATTCAACCTAAAATCTCATCTTTTATGGCTAATCTTGCACAAAGATGTTTTGACATAGGAAAAAGTGAAGAAAATTGGGATAGGTATGGGTGTCTTCCCTAGATGTGGAAATGAAATACAAACCATCCCCTATTTATTCATTGGTTGCAAAGAGAACATTGAGTATTTGAATTGGCTTCACTCAATCACCATGTTTTAACATCCATTTCGACTAAGTTGGAAGGAAATACTCCTAAGGGAGTCTAATATGTTTCCCCACCTCATCTAGACTTGTTTGAGATGAATTTACTTATGGAATATATGGTTTGACAGAAATGAAAAAATATTTTTATGTGTATCTAAAAGAAGAAAAATATCTGACATTGGATTTTTATGCATAGGTCCATCAAATCGCTAAACTACTAGCCAAAGAAGAAGCTCAGATGGAGATCGCTATACACTATAGTCATACATTAATATTTTGTTGATCTACACTTGCAAAGTTTTAAAAGTAATCACATATAAATATAACAAAAAGTCGTGCAATCAAAATGTATAAGCTCAATCAAAACTCAATAGGGGTATTTAAACCTTAGGGGAGAAATTGTTCTTTAATTAAGTTCACCTATGAAATAGAGAGTGTTTTTAAACATTAGGGATATAGTGGTATATTCCGATGTAAGAGAGGGAGGCATATTATAACTAGTGATAAAATGCTAATAAATTATTAGGTTAGAGTTAAACAACACACACACACACACACACACACACACACACACGCACGCACGCACGCACGCACGCACGCACGCACGCACGCACGCACGCACGCACGCACGCACGCACGCACGCACGCACACACACACACACACACACATGTGTGCATGCGTGTGCGTGCACGCACAATATGAATGTAAACAAGGAATAGGTAGATTAATCCCCAAATAGTATCAAACCTACAACCTTGCACAAGTCTTCAAACTTCTCTATAGGGAGAGCTTTTGTAAACACATTTGCGAAGTTATCCTGTGTAGGGACATAAACCAAGTTAATCTTCCTTGTATGGAGTCTCTCTCTAATGTAATGATAATGCACCTCAATGTGCTTAGTGCAAGCATACACTAAGATCGACCAAAAGGCATTTGAGCCATACACATTCCAATGTAGTTGTAAATGCTGCCATGTATTCAACTTCATAGCTAAACGTGGCCACTATAGACTGCTTCTAGCTCAACCAAGAAATACATGAATCACCAAGCATGAAACAATTGCCACTAGTGGACACCCTCATATCAAAACAACTCATCCAATCACTATTTGTGAATACATGCAAGCAAAGAGAAGTGTCTTTAGGATAAAAGAAGGCTCAATGTTTGAGTGCCTTTGAGATAACAAAAGACATATTTGATTGCTTGCCAATGTGCGGCACCAGGGTTGTGCATAAAGCATGCCAATTGAAAGACCCCAAACTAAATATTCGCCCGTCTATTACACAAATATAATAAATAGCCAAGAACTTGCTGATAAAAAGAAGCATCAAATTGTTATTTTGCATCCTCAAGTGTAAACCTATGGCTTGTCTCAATGAGAGTAGAGATAGGCTTGTAGTCTTGCATCTGAAGATGCTTTGAGAACTTGCCCAATTTACTTAGACCATTGTAAAATAATGCCCCTCTCATTTGTAGTAAACTGTATGCAAAGATAGTAGTGCAAGTGACCAATATTTGCCACATGAAAAGCATGCTACAATTTCACTTTTAAGGCTGAAAATTTGTTTTCATGAAGTCTAATCAATAGCATGCCATTCACAAAAAGAATGAGAATCAAGAGGTTATCCCCATCTTTGTGGATATAAAGTGTGCCTTCAATGTGTGAATTACTAAAGCCAAGAGCAACCAAGTATGCATGTATCTTGTCATACCATGCCCTAGGTACTTGCTTTAAACCATAAAGGGCCTTATGCAAATGGCACACTTTGCTTTTTAACCCTTTCTAAATAAAGCCAAGAGGTTGTGTGACATAAACCTCTTCATGAAGATCACCATTTACAAAAGCAGACTTCACATCCAACTGATGCACATGCCAATCAAAGTGAGCAACCAACGTGATGACATTGCCAATGGTGGTCATATGTGAAGTGGGTGCAAATGTCTCATCATAGCCAATCCCATGCTATTGGGTATACCCTTTGGCAATAAGATGTGCCTTGTAGCGGTCAATGCAACCATAGAGTCTATGTTTTAATTTGTAAATCCACTTTGTGCCTATAGCACACTTGCTAATAGGCAAGTCACATAACTTCCATGTGCCATTTTTATGAATAAATCCAATTTTGATTACATAGCTGCCATCCAATGTTCATTTTGTAAAGCATCATGTAAAGAAAGAGGTTCCTCATTGCATGTAGTAGCTATGAGTGCATGCACAACCAAATTACCCTATGCATGGAAAGTGGTTGCTCTAGTTCTATTGAAAATTGAAATGGTCTGTTTGCTATCCTATGATGTATCTAATGGCCATTTAGGGACCATTTTAACTTCCCAAATAGCATCTATCTCATTGACCACTTCATAATCACAACAATGTCTTGATCAATGGGTTGAAAACCAGGCTATTATTTTGCTACAAATTTTGCTGCTATAAACCCTCAAGAGGTTACTGAAATTGACCAAAATCAAGTGCGTCTTGCTAAAACAATGGTAACAAATTGTCAAACATGTCAATAGGCCCTACATTGGGACAATTTTTACAATCCATGAAGGGATGACTAGCATGTTTAGACAATACCACATTTCTACTAACAAAAATCTTATTGGTGGAGGGTTGATACAAGCAATACTGTTTACTTTTTGCACTACAACCAATAAATGCATTTGATAACCTTGTCTTGTAGTTTATGTCTTCATGGCTATGGCACCAAAGCATATGCCAAACAACCAAAGACACTAATACGTGACACCATTGGTTTTCAACCATTCCAAGCCTAATAAGGTGTACATATAGCCAATGCTTTAGTGGAGTTACAATTCAACACATACATTGCACACATAATAGCATCAAGCCAAAACTTTGGGGGTAGCTTATTGTGTGACAACATACAATGTGCCAAGTATACAACTTTCACATACATTGTGAGTAGCTGCTTTTAACAAAGGGAGATCAAGCACCATATGTTTGCTTTTTATGCAAAGCAAATTGCTTGCCATAATTAAGATGACCAAATCGAGCATGCCATAACTCAATGTCATCCACAATGGTGACATTGACTTGCAATGAGTGCTTTGGTGCTTTCTTCTCATATAAATCAAGCTAATAGAGTCCACTATACAATGTATTAGTGACAATGAGGGCATCCCCATCAGTATATTCATATACACTCCATTAATCCTTGTGGAATCTAACAACAAAACTAGCATATGTAATGGCTAAAATTGAGAGAAAAATTTTCTTCATGCTTGGCACATACAAGACATTTTCAAGCATGGTGGTTCTTCCATCTACTACAATACTGGGAACCTAACCAATACCTTGGATTGCATACGAAGCATTTTTTGCCTATACAATGGATCCTCCCTTTTGTAGATTTGCATGTGATATAAACAAGTCACAAAAGGACATTATGTTCTTGGGAACTCCGCTATCAAAATACCATATGGTATAATTTTTAGCCATTAAAAGACCATGCTCACGTGAATAAAGATTATATGAACAATGTACAACAAATGCATAAGATTGACCAATATCCAAGTTTGCTAAGTGTGTGGTTGCATCCTTCATATTTGCTAAATTTTCAGTGACACTCATGCCTAATTGTTTCTTATTTTCACTTACCATCGTCTTTTTGCATTCTTCAATAACATGCCCATTTTTTTGCAATAATTGCATCTCTTTTTCTTAGCATTATCATCCTTGGTGCTTGAAGAGTCCATACCATGACTTCCATTTGTTTCGATGGTTGGCTACAAATGCTTGATTGTCTATACTTATGTTAAAACGATTCACCCTTGATTGCCATTCTTGTAATAACAATGATACCACCACATCAAATGTGTATGCATTGGCATCTCCTTTGGCAATCAAGTGAAGTGTAGTGGCAAAACTTTGATAAGTATCAGATAGATCAGCTAAGACTATAGATAGAAGAGAGGCATCATGAATTATTTCATCAATATTAGCAAGTTGCTCTGTGATGTCCTTGATATATGTAATGTATGCATTCACAAAATCACCCTCTATCATGTGCTCCATCTTAAGATGCTTACACAAATAGACTACATGAGCCGCATTGCACACTTGATATGATGAAGCAAGCTTATCCCAAGTATCCTTGGCCATTGTGCACAACCAAATATGTGGGACAACTTGTCTCTTGCATGAGAGTGCAATCAAAGCATGAGCTTGGGCATCACACCTATTCCATCTCAACTAATTTTTAGTTGGCCGTAAAGGAGAAGTTGGAGCAGAAGATCCACTGGTGACAATGGATGGAGCTAGAAGAGCCTATAGTACTTTGTGCAGTCAGGTTTACAAACCTAACCTCTAAACCACATCCATAACCCTAAAGTTTCTTGGCAACAAGAACATGCTTCATCATGTATGTCCACATGGGATAATTAGTGCCATCCAATTTGTGAAAGTCCCCAACAATATTTAGCAAATCATATTGCCTTGTCAGTGCTTGATGCAAATTGTTGGGTTTTTTTGTGACTCAGCTATTCTATGCCAGCATGGTGAACATAATCTTGATTACCCTGTGAGCTTTGCCAGCAACAAGTAGCTCACCGAAACGGAGATGAACTATTCCACTACAGAAAGGGAAGGGCTAGCCATGGTGTTTGTTGTAAAGAAATTTAGGCATTATCTGTTGGCGACACCCTTCGTCTTTTTCGTTTACCATCAAGCCCTGCTGTATCTTGTGAACAAGCCGTGTGCTACAAGTTGCATAGAGAGATGGTTACTTCTCCTGTTGGAGTTTGATTTATCTGTGGTTGTTCGTAACTACACTTGCTAGCTTTTGCCCCCCCACATGATTGAGACTTTACATATTTGGCAAGGGTTTTTACAAAGTAAATCCAATATGGGAATAGATTCCTTAGAACAATTTGTTAGAGTTGTTGATGGTAGCGGAAGCATCTTCTTCTTCTTTTTCATTCATGAATTGACTTTGGTGGTGGTCATTCTACATTTTTGTGCTCTTTTCTTGTGGAAACATTCATTGGCAATATGGACAGACTTACCACAATAATGACGTGTCACCTGACTTTTGTTGTAGGTGTTGAATCCTCGACCTCTTCCTTGGGTCCAACAACTCCTTTGGTGTATAAGAGATTTTCCCTTGAGATAGTTTCTTTTACATCTTTGCTTTTAAATTTACTTTCTCCATCAAGCAGTGAGTGCTTAATGTCTTTGAGTGAGAGACTGCGAACAATACTTAGTGTTGAAACAAGGTTCTCATACGGTTCATGATTAACACTGGCAAGTAGCACTACTATTGCCTCATCCTCATCAATGTTCTTTTTAAGAGTTGCTATTTGAGTTTTAAGGCTCTTGAACTTATTGATGTGTACAGTCATAGATGAACTGTCTTTTCATCCAATTTATAAAATTGCATAAGTAATTTTACCTTCGAGTTCTTTCCTTGTGTACCAAAGACCTTGTCAAGTTCTTCCCATGCCTTCTTTGCATCCTTGATGTCGGAAATATGATGTAATACATCATCGGATAGAACCCATGCAATAATACCTAGAGCTTTGTTATTTATCTTCATCCATGTCTTTGTTTTAGGTTGGTCTTCTATAGTATCTTCCTCTTTAGCATTGTCATCTACATCATCTTCCTCAAAGAGATCCCAAAGGTTTTTCCTCATGATATGATACATAGTTTTCTCTTTCTAGGGGTGAAAGCCTTCACAATTAAACTTTCCTATCTGCTCCAGTTCAGTCATCTTAGAAGGAGGTCTTACCACGAGAATACTTGGGCAGTGTCTATCCTTTTACAACAGAAATTGAGACTTACAAATGGATTTGATCAATAGGGCTTTAAATCATTACAAGTGTTGAGAATAGGCTTTTGAGTAGCTGAGGTAAAATCAGTGACTGGCTTGTTCATGAGTGAGCTAAATACACAAGTGCCAAGAGACACTAATTTTGTATCAAGAGATACTATTTATGTTGAGTATCCTTGTTGAGCTAGGTGTTGTTGACTTGATTCTTTCAAATCTTCAAAAATCCTCAAAGACTTGTCTTCCTTGTTGATTAATTAGTGGCATTGAGTAGATGAGAGTTGCAAGGGGTCCCTTGAGTCTTCCAACTAGCAAGGATAAGCAAATAAGGTGAGAAATGAAGCTTAGTCACTTTTTGGCTATGGTGGATTGTGATTAGGGTTCTCAACCCGACTGGTTTTTCATTTGTAGCAACATGTACACTTAGCCAAATGACAAAAGATTTGATGGAGAGATGGCCCATGTAGTAAGATTCACTTGCACTATGCTTGTAGAGTAGATCACGGCCTGTGCACGCAGTAGCAATGGTACGAACAGAGGTCGACACAGTTTAGGAAAACAATGACAAATTTTGACAATGCCATCGCCAGGGATCATCAATGTTATCTATTATGGTGCCAGAGGGGACCGCAAGAAGTCAAGGAGGATATGTCTAGAAGGGATCTTGTGGAGATATGGCTTAGATGAGGAGATTGAAGAGCTCCAACAGGGGTATGTGTTGTTTGGCTATGGCTGCCAAGCAGGGCAGTGAGAGGAAAGAATAGGAAATGAAGTTCCAGACTTGTCCTGAGTTGGTCTGAGCTCAAGCCGAGTTAGATAAGAGAGAAATAAAGTTGGAGGAATAGTGCCATGCTCGACTAAGCTCTAATACCATGTGAGTAAACATGGATCTAGAGCATAGCACTGACTATAAAGGATGGAAGTCGGTAACAAGACTCATAGTGACATAGACAAGAAGACAAACTATTGCTCAAGTGAATTAGGTTCCAAGATGTAGGCTTGGACTCATAAACACAATCAAAGACACAGAATGAAGTACAAAGTACAAAATATCATTGCATTAAATAGTGAACTAAGCACATGTCTTTATAGCTTTTCAGCTTCTCCACTCTCCTCACTGTGCATGTGGGATTTAGGACATCTCTTCCTGGAGCATACATAATTTCTTATTTCTCAACAAACAAGATGTACATGAAGCGAGGGCAAGCAGCAACCAATAGAAAGGGATAATTGGGGGTGAGGAGAAGAGCGACAACTCAATCAAGGCTCAATGGTAGTTAAGGCGATGTTGGTGGTGGCTGCAAGGTAAGCTTTGATACCACTACTAGGTTAGGATTCAACACACACACACACACACACACACACACACACACACACACACACACACACACACACACACACACACACACACACACACACACACACACACACACACACACACACACACACACACACACACACACACACACACACACACACACACACACACACACACACACACACACACACACACACACACACACACACACACACACACACACACAGAGTAGTCAGTGAATAAGTGAATAGCCACAGAGAAGAGAGTGCTTGAACGTCGTATCCACTATGCGAGAATGATTTGAAAGTACAACCCCTAAGGTGCTAAGTACTACACCCACTGAAGGGTGTTCACATGAAAAAAAAAACCCTTCTCTAGCTAGAAGGTAAAAAGTGCTTGTGGATAAGGGAGCATTCACACTAGAACTTAGGAGGAACACGATAAATGTAACATAAATTATTTACCAATTTAAGAGAGGGAGGGGTGTCTTAGATGAGTTTAGGTGTATGTAATGTTTTTCCAAAATGCCTTCTTGCACTAATGGCTAATACATAATGCTAATATCAAGTATTAAAATTTAATGTCTTGTTTCAAATTCTAACACTAATGGCCAATGCATTTTGCAAATGGTAATGATTAATGGTTGCGATTAAACCTTCTACATTAATGGTCAATGCAAAAAACTATGTCCTTGCAATAAAACCTAATCCCCATGCTAATATCTAATGCTTATGTGCAAAATTCTCCAAACTAATGGATTTTTGAATATTAATACGTGTGAACTAAGTGTATAATGTGTCAACATATTTTATACAAAAGCCCTTGATAATCATAATTGTGGATGAAATGTTGCATGTACATATGTAAAATTTATTAGAATAATAAGAGAAACTCATAGTCTACTTGTTATTAGTTGTAGGATTGAAAGACATGCCATCTATTTATTTTATCAATACAATCTGTGTTGCATAGAGCTTGCATGTGCACTTGCCGATTGTTTTAGATTTGAAACACGCATATGGTATGATTAGGAATGGAAGAAAGTGGTTATCTTGACTGGAAAGTCATAAAACTACTAAGAAAATAAACTACATAGTTGCATCAATATTCAAAAACCATATATAAGTCATAGAAAAACATGGTCATATATCACATTAGACATGCGAACATATGACTTTTGATGGTAACTATCTTTCTTAGTGATCCACAAGAAACATGCATATTTAAGTGCGATCTTAAAATGAACCAATGAAAAAGACTATAGAAGAACTTAAGACATTAATTATAGCCTTTAGTCAAGTGTGTGTGTGTGATATCATATTTGTAATCTCACTATGGTTAAGTATTCATTTAAAGAGTTTTTAACAAGATTATATAGACAAAATGTACTTATTTGATAGTTGCGTGATACAACTAGGTGCACATAAATGTTGCATGTTCACTAATGCTAGATGCGCATATAATTAGTATATCTATTAATGGTGCAACCAAAATAAGCTACATGCTACTTAAGTGTGGCACATGTGAGAACGTAACCCTTTCACTTTTATGTTCTCAAAATATTTCCCTTTGATAAATTAAAGAAGTATGGCTACTTAAACAATACAATGAAATTCATTAGAAAAAATAAGTAGCCATCCATGCCTCTACAAACACTCAATTTAAGAATCAAATCTCAAAAAACATGAAAAGCGACTAGAATTTTCTATCTTTTTCAAGTTACTAGAGGTGTACTTAGATTTAGAAAAAATCATGAAATGTATAAAAGCACCACATTAACATGCAACATCAAATTTATGTGTAACTTAAGTACAAACAAACAAACCCAAAAAACCCACATTACCCTAATGCAAGGTGTACATAAAGTAAAGATGCACACTAATGCCAAATGCACACATTATTATTACACTCATGAGAAGTTAAAAGAGAATACACATTTAAAACACCTTACTGAAATCATAAAATATAGAAGATATCAAGCAAAAGAAAATATGTTTATTTCCTAAGAGTTTTTTAAGGTGTACGATAATTCTCCATGTATGCTAATGCAAGGTGTACAACAAGATTTCCTAATTAATTTGCATATCCTAGGCTTTGATTTTTTCGCATGATAGCATGATTTACATAAAAAGTGTTGGGGGTAAAGGTGCTTGTGCTTGGTTGCTCGTGTATTACTACACTGATAGTACTCGCACACCTTTACATTGTAGGTGGTAGGCACCCATCACTATCACTTCATTCTTTATTCTTTTAGTGACATTTGAATAAAGGGAAGGTCGGTCACACATTGTGATTGTTGAAGTTCCCACAACTTGTGTGTGTCTCTCTCTCTTGATCTTGCTCATTCTACCATAGCTCTTGCTTCCACATACGTGCTTCACTCTGGGTGGGCTCACTCCCTTCAATTGGTATTAAAACCAACCATTCAAGGAGCTTCTTAATTCTTTTCTTTAGCCTAGATTCAAAGCTTCAACTCAAGGTTTCATGGTAGCTATTGTTTCTTTCTCTTGAGGTATGCATTGAGTCTTTCCTTCTTTCGACTTGTTCTAGCTTGCTCCATGCTTGTTGAGGAGCTTTCCAAGGCTTAGCTAAGCCTTGTTGAGTGCTTATTGAGCTAAGGAGTACCCATTTCATCCATTTTGAGTGGATGTAGAGCATTGTTGTAGAAATTAAGAGCACCCTGGCACGGCACAAATCGAACCACGAACCGGCTAGGTAGAGGCTACAATCACACTTGCTGGCCACAAAAACCTGCAAGAAAACTCTCCTTCTTCTCACCAAGAACCATTGCTCCAAAACACACAAGAGGAAGGCACACAAGAAATTGAACAATGCTTCCATCCTCACTCTCTTCCTCTTCCTCACTCTCCATTAAAAATGAGCATGAAGCACAAGAGAGAAAAGCAAGAATAAGAAAGATGAGAGTTGTGCCAAAATGGGAGAGAGGGAAATGAAGCGTGAAAGGAGAAGATAAAGAAAGAGAGGTTGTAACCACCTCAACCTCCCACCTCCTCAAATCACCCGACAAGCCTCCTCCTTTTCTTTTTTGATATATAAAATTGAATTGCATACATCTTGGCTAAGGTCTAAAAGACCCTTCAATTTTTGGAATGAGACAAAAGGTGTTTGACCTTCTCTTTTCCTTTTCATATTTTAAGATATGAGCTTAAGGACCCACATTGTTACATTGCTTCATAGATGAAATTTTACAAGAGAGTACAAAAGCAAAATGTTATTTTGCCAAGGACGTTTCCAAAGTGACCACATTTTTGTGCCTTTATTTGCACTGATTTCCTGGATATCAGTCGTGGATAGTTATGGCAGCTTCACATCATTATCAATTTTAGCTATAGCTTTTGCATACAATATTAGATTTAGGTGTTTTATAGCTAGAAATGAAGAGTGCAATAAGATCTAAAAATTTAGGTACTCATAGAGTTAATTCTATGTAGATTCTATTCTCTATTTCACATAGAACGGAACTATTTTGGTTTGGACAGCAAATAGTAAATTCCATAATACATGTTTGATGCTTTGGGGATGCTATTTTGGTGCATGGATGGTATGGTTATAATTTTGGGTTGAGTTGACACACATTTGGCTCAGTTTTCTCAAAGATTTCATTGCTATAATAATAATCTCAATGTTATCTATTTGCAAAAAGCATATGTCTCTTGTTACTTGATGCTTCTTTTGGGGCTTCGTATTGAGGTCCGAATGCTCATTTGACAGTTGGGGATGCTTGACATATGTCTTAGAATGCTTTTGGGTTTCGATTGAGCTCACATTCACTCAATTTTATTGTCATATCCCTACTATTCATAGTGGATAACAAAAGCAGCTTTCTAATAAAGATTATGCTCATTATACTTTAAAGACACTTGGGTATTAGATATTGGATGTACCAACACTTTGGTTGTCATGTATGCCTATGGATATGTTCATGACATGCTCCTAAGCTGAGATGCTTTGACATTTGTTAGCCGTTGGCTTGACACTACATTTACCCTTAGAATGGTATATTACCTTAGTCATTGTTATTTCCTGTGTGAAGTAGCCTTTATATGTCTTATGAAGTTCATTGCCTCATGAAGTGTAGTTTTGGGACAATTGTAAAAAACATGACCTAATGAGGAATTTTGTGTATTCTTCTTGTCTATCAGATCACTTATGATGTACACGCCTGATGTATGATGGATTTACCTGAATATATTGAGGATCTGGTAGTTGGTGTCATCATCTATGGTGTATTTGTCTCATTTGCAGCTTGTTTCATATGTTTGTGCTTCTCATTTTTTGATATGTAGTGCTAAATATAGTATGTCTATGCTTTCATATGATTAGTTCTGAGTTTTTGTGATTCTTGGGTGTGAGATTAGGTATTGGTCTCAAGAAGCATTCTATCCTGTTAAGTATTCTACATAGATAGGGCATCAGCACTTTGGCGATTCTGCCATTGCTTTCCTGCGTCTTTGTGTGAAAACATACTTTAAAATGGCAAAGGTTGAGCCCAGATATTCGAAGTTGTTGTATGAAGCAATTTCCTGCATGAAGCAAATTTTTGTATGAATCATAATTTTGTTGGAAAGCAATAATGCAAAATCAGAGCCAAGATAATTCAATTCTCTTTATGCTGTTCTCTATTTCTTGATGTTGAAGCATAGTCAAAGTACTTTCCTTTGATGATATATATCTAAAAATCTAGTTGCTTCTTGGAGCAGCAATAGACTACTTGAAGCAGCATGATGCAGATTAAAGGTTTAACTTGGCATTTTTGCATATATGTTAGAGAATTACCCATACCCATCAAATGTTATTCTAACCCGAAGCAAATCCAAAGAATTAAGGGAGTTATTTGTAGGACAACAGTAGGGGTTATTCTAGAATGATGGTGGGGATGCAAGAGGAATTGACACCCTGGATGAGGAGGAGTTTCCATCTTTTGGAGAGGAGTTCCAGGATGTTGGTACCTCTGCTAGTACTGCTACTATGTATCATTCCCCTACTTCATCTATACCGAATCTCCCTCAAGTTCTCCTGAAGAAGCAAATGGAGTACCCAACTTGCAAAATCTTTCAACTCCTCCAGACTATGCAACATAGAGATTACATCATTTGGTATTAGGAAGTGTAGTCCTATTAAGGAGACAAGTTGGTACTGCTAGGAAGTCTCTTAATTTTGATCCCTTGCATCCATTAAAGAGGAAGACATTAAAAGCCAAGAATCCCAACCAACCACTCAACCCTAAGGTCAGGGCATCTAAATTCTCAGGGAAGAAGAAAGAAGACCTGGATTGTCATGGTGTATAGTTTGAGACAAGGTGGGTGGCTAGCGGCTTCAACAATATGTTTGGGGATCACATTCAACTATAACAGTTTGCAGCAACCTTCAAAAGTAAGGGCATGGAATGGTATATTACTTATGATGCTGGATACTTTACCACATATGATGGCCTTAAAACCACTTTCTTAAGTAGGCTTAGAAAGCATAAAACAACTACTAATGTGTTAAAGAAGTTGAAGCAAATCAAGTAAGAAGGCAATGCTAGTGCATGATTATGCACAGAAATTTAAAAAACTATTAAACATGATGAATCAAGAAGATAGACCTTCTATGGAGTTACAATACTCTTATTTTGTTAAGGGATTGGATAAAGCTATTGCAACAACAATTGCCAATGCAGAAATTGGAAACAATAACAGCATAGATCTGTTGGTTGAAGCAGCCAACGGGTGGAAAAGAGACTTGGTAAAAGTAGATCCAAGGAGAAGAGTAAACACGACTCTTCAAACTCTGACTCTGATGGTTCTGATGTAGAGGATAGTAGTGATGAAGAAAATACTTCATTAGGCTTTGAGTTGGAAACTGAATTAAGCGACTCAGATGACGATCGAAGTAAGTGGAGGCACAAGAGATACAAAAAGAAATCCCGAAAACATAAGGCCTCTTTCTAGGGATAAGAAGAAGGGACAAGAGAAAGAGGAAAAAATAACCTTGGAAAGAAGGTTGGAAAAGAAAATCAAGAAGCAGTTGTTGGAGATGGGTTTAATGACTACTTCCAAGAATGTGAAGTCATGCAACATTTGTCAGAAGGTGGGCCATGAGGCTAGAGAATGCTGGTATAATCTAGTGGTACGGAAAGCAAGGCAGCAAACAACACCTCTAGTAGCACCGTAAATCAAATTGCACCTGAATTGGCACAGTAAAGAGGATTTAGAGGCTTTGGAAGAAAGGGTCAACCACCTAAGAAATGGGGTAATAACCAACCAAGGTAGTGGAATAATGTTCAATAGAGGTAGCAAGGGCCTTACTACTACTGTGGCAGGCATGAACACATGTCAAGACCCAACTGTGAGTTACGGGTATGCCATAGGGCTGAAAGGGGAATGTAGTTTGGGGAGTAGCAAGAAATGCAACCAGCAAGACTACCCCGTGGTCAACCACCACCACCGACACCCACAATACTAGTCTTTGTAGAGTTACTTGTAGAAGTCATGGGGGGTTAGTCAGTAATCCATCCGCTCAACCATCAAGTTCAAGAAGCTTTATAGAAAGAAGTGCCAGGTAAGGGTGTTTTAAATGTTATTAAGCATGGTTTAGATCTGTAGGTGGACTGTGATTGCTCAAATTGCATAGTTGTGGAAGATTGTTAGGATGAGACAACAGTTTTGGCCATTACTAGGGCAAGAGCTCAGGCAAAGATTAATTGGGAAGATCACGAAATGGCTAGGGAAGTAGCTTCCAATGAAGTCATAAAGTTGCAGAAGAAGAAGCACTTCAAACAGCTTAAAGCTACAGAATTGCATCATGAAGTTCAAGATAATTAATTGCTTCATGAGAAAAATCAACAAAATATGTTCATGACAGGAATGCAGTTCAATATGCAGCCTCAACATTTGGATTCATATGAGGCATTGCATGGTTCTCATGAGTTGTTTCCTGCACTAACTAAGTCTTCATTGCAGCTAACTCTGGAGCAAATCCTTGATTTAAGAAAAAGCTTTTGTTGAGATATCGAGCTCCACTCGTGATATGCCAGGGTGACCGTTGTGCATTTATGTCACCGACTTGTTAGCTGCAGATGCGGTTGGTACACCGCCCATGAATAATAGGTAGATGATAGCTATCCTTATCTACTCTAGTTTGTGGTTCAGTTAGTGTGCCACCTTAGTTGGTTGAGTTTGGTTTGAGACCTATATATAGGGTTCTTCTATTTCTTTGTATAAGAGTTCTTTTTGGCTTACACAACTAAGAAGAGAAAAAATGTTTTCAGCCTCCATCTTTGTGTGTATTCCCCCATTGTGCAAGCAAGAAAGCTACAAGTGAGCCTCCTTCCTTCTCTCCCACAATCTTGACATGGTATCAGAGCCTTCTTCGTGGTAAGAAGCTCAAGAAAGCAAACCAAGTTTGCGGTGTTCTGGTAAGAGGACCAGTGTTGCTTTCATTTTTCTATTTTGGGAGCAAGTCTCTGCAGGTAGCACAGCCAGAAAGTGCAAGAGTGCATTGTCTTAGATTGAGACGCCCTTCGCGGTGTAGCAAGAGGGTAGTATATGCTACGGGGAAGGGCTTTAGCCATCGGTTGCTCTGTTTTTTTGATTTGAGGCCATTTCAGGGCCTGTTTTGGAGGCGGAAGTTTTCTACACGCACTCAAGAAAAGGCTCTGTTTTATGCTGTGTGACCACTGTTCTATAGGTCGGTGAAAAGTTACCGTAGAAATTGCATCGTATGCCTGTGTGTAGAGACATTGGGAGTTACAAAATCATCCTTATTGCCTGTTGATGCAAAATCGTCACTAGGAAGTGACTATGTGGTCAAATACCACTTTCGTCAGTTTTGCAGATTTGCCCTTGTGGGGCTGAATCTGTATTTTTTACAGTGATAGAATTTTTTGCAGTGTTCTGTAATGGCGTCTGATTCTCTTTCACAGATTGTCACTGAAAAGCTTGACAAGAACAACTTCCAAGCATGGAAGTTTAGAATGACGAATTTCCTTATGGGAAAAGGATATTGGAAATTTGTTGCAGGAAATGAAGAAGAACCAGTTCTTCTTGATGTTCCCAATCAACACCAAATGCAGGCATTTAAAGGATGGCATGAGAGAGCCAGAAAAGTTATGTACTGGCTGTCTATTAGTATTTTAGACTCTATGATTGTGCATATTCAGGATGCAAGTACACCAAAGGAGGCATGGGATACTTTGTCAAAAATGTATAGCACAAATACGCAAGCTAGGAAAATGCAGCTCAAGCAAGAGTTGCACAATGTGCAAAGAGAAAGTATGAGCATCAATGACTATCACATGAAGGTGAAGAAGATTGCAGATGCACTTGCTTCCATTGGGTCGCCAGTGGAAGATGATGATTTAGTTTCCGTGACCTTGAATGGTCTAGGAAAAGATTATGCATAGTTCCGAACATCGATTTCCGTCCGTGAAAGATTTCCTGATTTTGAGGAGTTGATTGCTCTTCTAATTTCTGAGGAGTAGAGAAATGGTGGTGCATCTTCTTCAGGAGGAACTTCAAAAGAAGCTATCTTCTACTCAAATGCTGGAAGAGGTAGAGGCAGAGGTAGAGGAGGCCGATCTGGAGGCCGTGGTAGAAATCAGAATATGCAGCAAACTCAAGAAAACCAGTCCTATGGAGGAGGATGTGGTAACTCTAGAGGCAGGGGGAGCCAAAGAGGTCGTGGTGGATGGCAAAGAGGCCAAAATGCAAACAACAATGTTGAATGCTACTACTGTGGTAAAATGGGCCATATGGCTAAAGACTGCTATAAAAAGCAGAATGACATCATGAATGGAAAATTACAACAAGGAAATTATGCATCTTCTAGTAGATAGGGTGATGACAGAAATGAGCATTTGTTTATGGTGCAGCACATGACCAATTCTGTGACAAGTGCAGAAGAAAGCAACGATGTCATTATTGTTGACTCAGGTGCATCAAACCACATGACAAGTCATGCAGAATGGATGCAAGATGTAAGGAAAATGAAAAAACCAGGATTTGTGGAGACTGGTGATGATACTGCACATCCTATTGTGCAGATTGGAAAAATTCCTTTGTTTATGCAGGATGGGAAAAAGAAATACATGTCGGATGTATTTTATGTCCTGAATATCACCAAGAACCTAGTTTCTGTTGGTCAAATGGTTGAGCAGGGCTTGCAGGTCAGATTTAATTCTCATGGATGCTTTGTTGAGGATATGGAAAATAAAGGTCGCTTGATAGCAAAAGGAAAGAAGAAGGGCAGAATGTTTACGTTGGATGCAGACATGCCTAAATTGAGTGCAACAATGTTTGCACATGGGACCGGTGTAGTTGCAGATATTGATATTTGGCATAAATGCATTGGTCATATTAATGTACAACGACTTAAATCAATGCAAGCCCAAAATATTGTTGCAGGATTGCCTAAATTCAAGGTTGCAGAAATGCATAAGGTATGTTAAGCCTGTCAATTTGGAAAACAGGCAAGGAAACCATTTCCTAGACATGTTCAAGAGAGTAAGAAGCCATTGGAATTAATCCACTCTGATGTATGGACTACTAAAGTTGCATCTATTGGAGGCTGTCATTATTTTGTCACTTTTATTGATGACTATAGCAAAAATGTTTGGGTGTATTTTATGAAAAAGAAAAGTGAAGTTTTTGGGCATTTCAAAACTCTTAAAGCTATGGTTGAAAAAGAAACAGGCCTGCAAATAAAATGCCTAAGGTCAGATGGAGGGGGAGAGTACCTCTCAAATGAGTTTGCAAGGTTCTTTTGTAGGAGCATGGCATAAAGCAGCAATATTCATGTAGTCATACCCCACAGCAAAATGGAATTGCAGAAAGAAAAAATAGGCATATTGGAGAGGTATCTCGTGCCATGCTCAATGAAAAAGACCTGCCAGATTTTTACTGGGCTGAGGTAGTTGCTACAGCAGTCTACATAATGAACAGGACTCCCACTGCAGCAATACATGGAAAGAAAGTGGATCATTTGCAGCACCTTCGACTTTGTTTTAAAAGATGCCGTCAATTTGGCATGTCACTTAATCCTTTCAAGTTTTTGCTGCCAAAAGAGGAGTTCTTTTGGGGCATATAATTTCCGAAGAAGCTATGGCTATCAATTTGAGGAAAATTCAAGCAATTTAGAAGGCTGTTGTATCTAAAATAGTTCAAGAAGTGATGCACTTCATAGGGCAGGTAAAATGGCATAGTAGGTATTTGAGGTATCTAGCCCATATTTGTACTCCACTTACATTACTCACTAGGAAGGGAGTTCAGTTTGTTTGAAGGCATGATCAAGATAAAGCCTTGGCTATATTGAAGAAGATGTTGGTAGTATCACCAATTTTGCAACTGCCACAATGGGATATTCCAGTTCATGTCTTTGTGGATGCATTTGATATTGCAGTGGGTGCAGTCTTGATGCAGGAAAGGGTTGCAGGTTGGTTTAGACTTGTCTATTATGCAAGTAGAAGGCTTACAACTGC